>NW_027637576.1:0-125501 GCF_951216825.1 Electrona antarctica
GTTTGGAGGGTTCGGGGGGATGATAACAGACCTTTCCAGGAGACCTGGTAGGTCCGGTCGGTGAGGTAAGAGGAGAACCACTTTAGTGCCGTCCCGCCGATGCCTAGATCCGCTAGGGTGTCTAGGAGCAGCTGGTGGTTCACTGTGTCAAATGCTGCTGATAGGTCTAGGAGAATCAGGACTGCAGAGTGGGAAGCAGCCTGGGCAGCATGTAGTGCTTCTGTGACTGCCAGCAGGGCAGTTTATGTGGAGTTGGCCTTTTTGAATCCGGACTGGTTGGGATCCAGCAGGTTGTTATGTGAGAGATGGAGAGAGAGCTGGTTGGAGACAACACGTTCAATGCTTTTTGATAGAAATGAAAGGAGTGATACCGGTCTGTAGTTCTTGACATCTGAGGGGTCAAGGGTTGGTTTCTTGAGGAGTGGTGTTACTCTGGCTGACTTGAGGGGAGATGGGACGCAGCCTGAGGTTACAGAGGTGTTGATGATGGAGGTGATGAAGGGGAGCAGATCAGGTGCGATGGTCTGGAAGATTGGAGACGGGACAGGGTCGAGAGGACAGGTGGTAGGTCTAGTGGAAGTCACTAGTTGTAGGACCTCGTCTGGGGAAAGAGGAGAGAAGGAGGACATGCATGGTATGTTGGGGTTAGTGTTGGTTGAGTCAGATGCCACTTTATGGGGGAGGGGGGGGGGAAGGAGCTGCTGATATCGTCAACCTTCTTCTCGAAGTAGTTGACAAAAACATCAGCAGTGAGGGATGAAGGTTGAGTGGGGGGAGGGGGCTTAAGGAGGGAGGAGAAAGTGGAGAAGAGCTTCCTTGGGTTAGAAGTACAGGATTGGATTTTGGTGTGGTAGAAAGAGGTTTTAGCAGTGGTTAGTGAGAGGGAGAAGGCAGAGAGGAGTGAGTGAAAGTGGGATAGGTCATCAGGTAGCTTTGTCTTGCGCCACTTCCTTTCGGCTGCCCTTAGAGGTGTCCGTTCAGATCTGAGAGTTTCAGATAACCAGAGAGCCGGTGGACATGAGCGAGCTCACACAAAGACAAAGCCCAATAGGAGGAGCTAGCGCCCCTCAACAGAAATTCAATATCATCAACAAAATATATCATTACAGGAAATAATGAAACACTAAATGTACAGAGTGGGAGAAAGTTAGGAGGGGGCGTGGTCACCTGTTTAAAGGAGAAGTGATCATTTCCTCTCCATTGGGCCTGCTGAAAGGTGGACTTTCAGGCCTGTTTTAAAAGATGTAAGTGATCTGCATTTTAGAAGGAGAATTTTGCCATATTTGTTTTGAAATATAGGAGCAGTATAATAATCCATAATATTGTCATTGTCTATCGACCTCCCTACGAACATACAGCTGTTTAATTTGATCCTTCCAGTGAGCTCATTTTTCATTCATTCAAGTTTTGTTTATTCTCGAAATTACACTGAGTAATCAAACTCATTGTCAGTGTCGTCGAGTAATACAATATCATATAGAAAAAACAATACATCAGAAGATCAGGAAAACAAAAACAAAAGATATACATGTGAATTACATAGGTTTACAAATAAAAAGATAAGACAAATTTCAAATCGATCTAAAAACAGTTACATATTGTGGGGGTCTGTATGCTCACCAACACTTACTAATTCACACCAGCATTTTCCCATTGAACTCTTATTTTGAAAAGCCACATTTCCAAACTACCGGTACTGAACATAAACTAGTAAGTCAAACGGGTGGGTGATTATGGCCACGATGATTTTAATCCTGTGTTATTGAGAGCACCAGCAGCAACCAGATGCTAACGTAAGTAGCATTATGGCTTGATCGATCGAAAGCTCTATAACAGCGCAATTGCCATTGATCTACGGCAACGGCGTTGAGGGTTTTATTAAATAATGAGCTTTAATTTACGTAGATCTCGGCCAATGGCGTTCTAAGTGTTATGGGTACCAATGTCAGTTTCAATGTCGTTTTGTCATTCCATGTATTAGGGCCACAGAAGCCAAAAGCAAGTTCAGAGCTAACTTTTGGTACCTTGAATTTGGGGAAACTACTTGACCGGGTGCGGGTGTACTTCAGAAAAGATGAGATGTATTTAGGACAATCTCCAGGCATAGCTTTATACAAGAACAGGTGCCAATGCAGTTCTCGTCTCTCTGTCAGGGAGGACCATCCAACCTTGTTATATAAGATACATTGGTGAGTACTAGGCATGTCCCGATACCGATACTTGTATCGGAATGCCCTCCGATATGCTCTTATTTGGTCATATCGGAATCGGCAAGTACGCACTGCACCAATCCGATACCACATTTTATTTAATCACGTGAGCCATCTCCAGCCGTAGGTGTGAACGGCTTTGCCGACGTGCGAATGGGGGACAATTTAAAACAAAGGCGCCTTGCTGTAGTTTGCGACTAACAGAAATGTGCATGCACAAGGGCTGCCAAGTAGGCTATATTTTGTTGTTTTTCTTTCTCCCCCTCTCTTCGAAGTTAGACTGGACAAATAAGCTCTAAACTGTCTGACTGGGACACGGTGGACTGACGCGCATAGTAACTTGCTCCGTGGGTGGAACGGGTGGAATAGTTTGGTTTTTTTAAAAAGACAAGAGGGGAGCTAAATGCAATAATGTAGCACGGTTGTTAACTTAATTAGCCTAGCATGTAATAATAGCCTAGCTCCTTCTAAAGCTATATGGACCAGATCAATAATCATAACCATTATAAAGACCAAAGGAACTGTGGTTGTAACTTGTTGTGAACATTTAGGCTTGTATGAATTGAATGAATAACATCCCATCGTTTTTCAACCAGCTGTCCTCTCCTCCTTGCCTGTATAACTCCATTCCAAAGTAACGTAACATGCTAATGCTATGCTGCTCCGTAGAAAGGTCTTGCGCAACGAAAATAGCAGATCTACAAGCTCACAAGGCGTCCATCAGTGAGGCAGTGTAGACTTGTAACTTTGACAACAGCTGTTGTGAATTTTGGCCAATCAGAACGGCAACAAAACAAATCACACCTGTGTGAAGTGAGGGGCGCTAATATATTAAAGTCTAACTCATGTTGATTAGGTGATGGAATGGTGATTATGATGTAACATGTCTATTTGCTCAGACACTATGACATAACATTGTCAATGAGAATTAAATCTTTTTGTAGGACGGAAATCTACACTAATAGCTGAATATAGGAGGGCATATATAGGGGTGAATTTCATTTTGAAAAAAATGCCTTATGTGCCAAAACATTTTATTTAAATGTATTCAATGTATTATATTGTTAACTTGAATTAAAAATAACTTATTTTGAAGTTTAGAAGTTTTTAAAATGTATTTTTTATTATTTTAATTGATTACTAAACATCGGTCCAAAACATCGCCATCGTATCGGCATCGGTGGTGTAGGTCTCCATTGTCTGGAATTTGAATGTATGCAATGAATTAATTCAAAAGTGCTGAATAAATGTTTTATGGACCCATAAGTGTTTATTATTTAAGTTAGGTTTTGCCATAAACATATCTTTTGCCATAATCAGGTAGCTTTACAACAAAGATGTAAAATGTAGTGCACTGGATGTTTTGGTTGGTTAAAAAGAAAAATATGCATATTGAGAGTGTGTGTGTGTGTGTGTGTGTGTGTGTGTGTGTGTGTGTGTGTGTGTGTGTGTGTGTGTGTGTGTGCTTGCAAAGTGGAACATCACCAGGGCTAAACTTCACGTTATTCTACGTGATAACGCAACCAACATGAGTACATGTACATGTACACTTTTTTTTAAAAAGCACTGGTATCGGTATTCGGTATCGGCTAACACAGAAATTGTTGGATCGGAATCGGATCGGAAACGAAAAAAGTGTATCGGGACATCCCTAGTGAGTACCATAGCTATCACCCGTAATACATCTAATCGGAGTGATAAACAGAGTCTAGGGATTTAAGATGCTGCTGCATGTATATAGATTGTCTAACCCATGGTGTGAATGCAATGGTGTCTTAGCAATTAAGTGACCCAAGTTATTTAAACTTAGGTCGCACAGTTTAAAGGACATATTTTGTATTGTCCTATAAGAACTGAGGACAAGAAGGTGGTAACGAAGATTACTTGAATCCTTGAAACTCTTGTCACAATGTTTACATTGGAAAGATGTTTCTTCAGTGTGGACACAAAGGTGTGTTTTCAGGGAAGATGATGCAGTAAAATTATTGTCACAATGTTTATATTGGAAAGGTTTTTCTCCAGTGTGGACACGAAGGTGTGTCTTCAGGAGAGATGAGGTTCTGAAACTCTTGTCACAATGTTTACATTGGAAAGGTTTTTCTCCAGTATGGACACGAAGGTGTGTCTTTAGGGCACTTGAATGACTGAAACTCTTGTCACAATGTTTACATTGGAAAGGCTTCTCTCCAGTGTGGACACGAAGGTGTTGCTTTAGGTTACCTGACAGACTGAAACTCTTGTCACAATGTTCACAGTTAAAAGGTTTTTCTCCAGTGTGGACATGAAGGTGGTAACGAAGATTACTTGAATCCTTAAAACTCTTGTCACAATGTTTACATTGGAAAGGTTTTTCTCCAGTGTGGACACGAAGGTGTGTCTTCAGGAGAGATGAGATTCTGAAACTCTTGTCACAATGTTTACAATGGAAAGGTTTTTCTCCAGTGTGGACACGAATGTGTGACTTCAGATTACCTAACTCATACTCGTGTCTGTTCAAGTCACCTGACACACTGAAACTCTTGTCACAATGTTTACATTGGAAAGGCTTCTCTCCAGTGTGGACACGAAGGTGTTGCTTTAGGTTACCTGACTGGCTGAAACTCTTGTCACAATGTTCACAGTTAAAAGGTTTTTCTCCAGTGTGGACACGCTGGTGTTTCTTCAGGGAACCTGAGTCACTGAAAGTCTTGTCACACCGTTCATCATCATCGTCTTCACTGGTCTCCTCCCAATCATCACTGTCTTCAGTGACTTCAGTGTCAGATTCAAGTTCAACTTCAATCTCAGAGCAGTGGGAAGATATGTGTTCTTCTTCTTCATCATCATAATTTTGTTCTTCACCTTTCACTGCTAGTAATGTCAACGTTGACCCAACAGGTTCCTCTGGTCTTTGAAGTAGTTCCTCCTGTTCCGTTTTAAGCTCCTCCTGTTGATCTTTAATGTGTGGAGGCTCTGGTTCCTCCTGGAGCAGACTGGGGCTCCTCTCCTGTTCAGGAGCAACCTCCTCTTTACACACAACCATGTGCAGGATGTCTAGGAGCAGAAAGATAACATGATGGTCAACACTGGATTCCTAATTTCTTCTTCCATGTTCCATGTACAAAATGAGCTATTACCTATCAAGATAGGATTGACTAAACCGTTACTAACTACAGGTTATTACTGTTCTGAAAGATTTTAGCAAAATACATTGTTTCTTCAGGAACAATATTTTCTTTCACATGAAACTTACTGAGGTGTGGCTGGTCTTCAGCGTCCTGTTTAATAGAAACGTCTTCAGCTTCCTGTTTAATAGAAACGTCTTCAGCTTCCTGTTTAATAGAAACGTCTTCAGCTTCCTGTTTAATAGACACATCCCTGGCTGAGTTTGGAGAGTTCATCTTAACCTGGGAGTGATGCATCATGGGTATTGTAGTTCTTATGAGTCTGGAGAGTTCGTCTTCACCTGCAGTCTGGACTCCGGTCTGAAATCAAGTGAATAAGGAAGGACTTTAATAACTGGAGCACTATAGTCCGGCAGCCAGGGGTGGGGAGTGGGAAATGTTTTATTGGCCTAAAATATTGCCTATATACTTAAATTAATGAGTCCACTTGCTGACCGGCTGTCGGTATTGATCAATGTATTTTATAAGGTCTTATATGTGACCATACCATTACCTATATACGGCAAGATGTCAACATTTCATTATGCTTTAACGATTAGGCCTCCAGCATTTATTGATAACTTGTGATATAATTCATGCCAGCATTTTTCCCTGTTTAACTCTTATCTTGAAGAGCAAAAAACCCAGACCGGAAGTTATGATCTTATGTTAGGGTGTGTGACGATGCATCATCATTCTATGTTTACCGCGGGTGCTGCTAAAACATAATGGAGGCGCATCACAGTGCCGGCTCTGGGCCGTGGAATTAACCTTATTTGGACCAAAAATGCCATCTGGGACAAGGAATAGGAGATACAGGCGATTTAAAGAAACAGATAGAATGGATGTTTATGGGCACGACGATCAAGATGACGCGATTCAGTGTTATTGACAACACCAACTAGCAACCCGATGCTAACGTGAGTAGCATTATGGCGGACTAAGTGTTAATAGTTTAAGGGCCCCAGACGGAGATCACCGTCAAGTTCAAGTGCACGGTCAGTTGCCCGAGACGGAGATTGATAAATGGGACGGAGATTAATGATATCAAAACCGGTCGCATCGCTCCACAGCCTAGGAGCGCTTGTTGCCCAATCATGTGTTGCACAACAGTGACACGTCATCGAAAATGTTCCCTGCCTGTTTAGTGGACGAAAACGAGAATCTTAAAACGTTCATAACTCGCGATCTAAATCATCCTGTCTAATTATGAAAAAAGATCCTGTGTTAGACGGTGCTCCGCGGTCCAGCCGCTAGTCGCGATAGATGTATTCTTACCTCCCGTTGTTGTCGATCGAATAGAGTGGTGTGGCTATTGTTAGCTGCTACACAGACATTCACAACAACTTCCGGTCCGCCGGTAAAAGTAGTCCGGCCGCTATAAATGATGGGCACATTGTATTAATGGATTAAATAGGCCCGAGCCCTCAAGGTGTTAAGTAGCATGGGATGTGTCAAACTAGGGGGTTGTCATAATTCTGAATCCATTCCAAGCATTAGTTGGCTTTCATATACTTTTAATATATATACGCTATATTTGTTTTTTGTTTTGAATATTTTCTAGGTGTTAATTTAAACCAATTCATACATTAATCAAGAACACTTTAACAAGATACAATACAATGTAGATCGGGTGATTTTTTTTTAGAGATTGGTAATATGTTAAATCGGTTTATTGAAAATAGCTGATCTGCAAGCTCACTAATAGGTTGTAGATGGATTACAATTATACGAATAGTGGTATATAAATATATAAATAAAATCATGACATGACCAGCTAGACACTAAGGCTGTACCCTAGCCCTTTTTAGGACTCAAACTTCGGCAGGAATTTTCGAGCGAACATCCGGACCATTTGTTTCTATTTAATTTAAAAAATAACCTTTGAGATATCCGTCTCGATCAGAGCGCAGCGCGTCTCCCCTGCTCTTTATCAATCTCTCTCGTCTCTCCTAACACACACACACGCTCCGCGAAAACAGCTGATCTGCGAGCTTGCTGGCAGACGACAGCGTAGCTTGCTCGTTAGCTGTCACTCGTTAATTTGTTCCACCTGTGTAGAAGCGCATTGAAGTGGGCACAGGGCAAAAGCAGAACCTGTCACCGTGACCGTTTTGCTTAACAATGATCAGAGTTCACTTATTTTTAGCAATAGGCTATGTGATGCTAGAGAGCATATGCTAATATATTATGGCTGCTATGAACGGTTCCCTCTATCAGCGATCATGCTGGGGTGTGTGTGTGTGAGTGAAGGCTCATACATAGTCTGGATTTTCGGTGGTTAGGTGACCACCGGACTACAACATGACGTCATGAGCCGCGGTGAAGAGCAAACCACCGCCACCGCTCCAGCCCTTCTCTCTGTTTTTACTCACCACCGCTCAACGTTATTTCAGCCTTGGTGGTCAGCTCACCACCGAAAATCCAGACTATGAATAGGCCTTTAGTGAGACGCGTCAGACATTCCATTCAATGGAACTCTTTTGTTCTCACAGAACAAGGTGAGAAAGGTCAATCACCTCAGCTGCAGGCCAATCACCAAATTAATGTGCAGTTGTGCACGGGAGACTTTGGAGAGGGACAGAAGAACAAGGAGATATTTCTTTAAAAAATCATAACTTCTGACAGGAATGCACTAGAAACTAGAAATAAAAAAGGAAAAAAATAATATTTTTAATTTAATAAAAATAAAAAAAACGAAAAACGAATGGTTCAAGCCCATTAATTAAGATTCGAGTGCCAACCCTAACGAGCGAACATTCGAACCTTGAATGTTTGGGGACAGCCTTACTAGACACCCAATTAAAATAGAAACCTCATAGATTATATAAATGTGTATGTGGCTTCATTAAATGACGAGTGCTTGGCTGTTATGCATCCACGGTTCTGTGTGCCGTCACGCCCGTCAGTGCACATTTGCTTGATACTTGATTGTTTTGATAGAAAGTTCAGACAATAAAATCCTTCCTTCTAAAGTCCCTCTGTTATGGGTTATGGCACAAGTATGAACTGAGCAAATCTGCACCATTCTAAGTGAATAAAGTAGTATGTAATTCCATGGAAAAGTCACTGTTTACAAGCTCATCATGTCACACAACAGGGCTCCCAAATGACAAATGTTAACGCCCTCCCCCCACATTCTGCTGGACCCTCTTGTAAACAAGTGTAAGGCTTTATGGTGTCGTCCACAGTTAACAGTTTATGCATTGTTATTGTGCTTGAAATGTACCTATTCTGCATACAGTTAATAAACACTTCAATCAAAAGCATCTCGGTAGCTTAATGCTAGCTGACCACACGTCCAGTCCCTTGTTAACGTAGCATTTCCAAACCACTCCATATTAGGTCAGAATGTTAATCTGAACACAAACAAGACAACAATGTGTTCAACCATTCGGGGGCATAAATACTCATTTTGTAAGCTACCTGAAAAGTGTAGATTTCAATGAAGCTTCTGGAACACCATCTCTTAGTCTAAGATCATTTAGAATTCAGCTCTAAGAGTCTTAGAGCTGAATTCTAAAGCCACTCGGTCAGTCCAGTATGACGGTGACGTCACGGTGACATTGGTGACCCGCCGAAATGTGTGACCATCGTCTCTAGACGTCACGTGACGTCAGTGTCCGAACGTAAATCACTGCGGTTTGTTTATTAGCAGAGTTCAACCTAGCGGTATTTAGGCAGGCTCGTATTTAAAGATCACCATGTGAGTTATTTATTATGTCAAGTCCACAAGACGGTCACATATTTCGTCAGGTCACCAAGTTCACCGTACCACCTTTCTCTGCGGGAGGGTCCAATCTCCAGTGTCGAGTCAGCTAGGATAAGACTTCCGGTGGCCGAGTTCTTCAGAATAAAAGTACCCGCTAAAGTAAACAAAAACGATTAATTTGATTGGTTTCACATAATTTTATAGGACTTATATATGCATTTCATTTACAACATTGATGGATTGTAAACTGTATTCACATGATGTAGAATAGGTACATATACTACATAGGCCTACTGCTACGAGGATAAAACCATAAAAAGCACTAAGACTTGTTTGCATCATGGTCGTCCATTTTAAATTAATCAGAAAACAATGTAGCCTATGTCGTGTATTTTCACACAACTAACCTCAGTAAACTCACTAAACTGGAGAGAAATGAACTAGACTAAAGCAAACCGTAGTCAAAACCTTACATCAGATGAAGAACGCAGGCTGAGAGAGTTTTCCTCGAAGTGTTGAATCGACCATTTATTTCAGACCAAAGACACAGAGCTTCGCCGTGGGCCAGGCCGGCCCACGAGAGCACACGGCCAGCCCAAGACTACTAACTTTAACATTGACAACATGAGACAAAATATACCTTCACATTGAATTCTGGGTGTGGTTAAGATTTACATACAGCATTTGTAGCAGATAGCTGTCTCTCACAAACATCCTGGAGGTTCCTTGAGACAAATAGAATGCTAAATTTCTCCAACACCTGGCACGGCTTCAAACAGTAAAGAACAATGCCTGGCCACAGGGTACTTGGCTGAGGACCTCTTAGTAAAGGAAGACCCACAGACCAAGCTCTTCTGACTAGACACTGGCCACAGTTACATGCACAAAATGTATTCAGAATGAATGACTTCATTCCGAACAGAGATTCATACTCAACTGTTTACATGGAACTTGAATAAAGGTATTCCTCATTCCTCATGTGTTTACATGCATGCTCATTCCGAATAACTTTGGACATGCGCAGTAAGTGGTTTGGGGTGTAACCTGCTCAAGACAAGTTTGACATTTGAGTTGACAGGGAAGTGAAGTGAAGATGATGTAGATGGACGTACGACAGCGTATCCTGGCTACTGCCATTTGTATTGACATTTTGTTTTTAGTTAAGCAGCAATTTGAACAGCTATTTTTTTTACTTCAGGCTAAAAAAAAGAGTCGGGTGAAACGTCACCAGTTATTGCGTTTAGCCGCGACAAACATTCCCCGGCAAGTTGCGCCTCTGCCCCCACCGCCAAGAAAGAGCAGGAGATAATGGATGAAAGTCCGAAGCCAAGACTGGTGGGAGCGTATAGTTCTTTTAGAATATACAGACGCCGAATGGAAAAATGACTTTCGGATGAAACGTGCGTCTTTTGTCAGACTCTGCACACTAATGGAGAGATATATGGCCCCTGAAGAGGTTACGGTCAGAGCGCCCATTCCTCTAATGATGCGAGTGGCCATAGTGCTTTATAAATTAGGGAGCTGTGGGGAATACAGGCTAGTAGCAAATCAATTCGGCATACACAAAAGCACAGTCCATAAATTCACATACATGTTTTGCAAGGGGATGGTGGGTGGGCCGATTCGACAACTTGTCCGTGTCCCAAATGAGGAGGAGGCCATGGCAATAGCGGAGCGGTTCCAGGCAGCACACCGCATTCCCCAAATTATGGGGATTATAGATGGGACACACATCCCTATCCTCCCTCCCTCAGATGGGTACAGCGATTTTGTTAATCGGAAAGGATGGCCCTCCTACGTGCTGCAAGCTGTGGTTGATGACAGGTGCTGGTAGGTAACCTCTCATAAACATTTAATAGGCTATAGGCCTATACGCACCAAACAGTTTAAAATAATTTGGAATGAAACTAACTATATACTGTATGTACCATGACGTTACACACAATAGCCTATAGGCTCTAAATATAACCAATGATATAATAGCCTATACATTTCGATCCCAACAACACATTCCCATATAGCCTAACATTTACAGCAGCAGTCAGTTGTCACAGCGGCCTGGCCGTCAGAACACTAAAATACATTAGCAGCATTTGGAAAATAAAATATAACTGCGGTGACCGCAGTCCATCTCAGAACATACAGATAGCTGTCACCCTCGTAATCTTCCTCCTCAACAACCTCGTCAACGCTATAGTAGCCTAGGCTAGGCCTACTACTAAATGATGTAGGCTAGCCTATTCTTTTTATTTTATTTGATTTGGGCCCACCAAAGAAATGAGATATTCGTTTCTGCTATAAACAACCTGCAGTTGACAGAATCGAATGGGCATTGCTCCCCGTGCGTAATTTGCGCTCTGCAGCACCCTTATTTACCGCAAACACGCATATAAATTAGCCTAAAATGTTCCAACGAGAACTTTTGGATTAATTACATTACAGATCTGTATAACCTCGAGGTGACTTCTGCAAGTTAAATGTAGCCTATGACAACACTAAAGTGTCCCATTATGCAATCAAATAGAATAACATAACACACACGCAATGACACGTTAATGTTTTCCCCAGTTTCTGGAACATCAGCTGTAAAATGCCAGGTAGAGCCCATGACGCAAATGCGCTTAACCACTCCAACCTCTTCCAAAGATCTGACCGGCTGCCAAAGGTAAGGACAGTTTAATTGACATTATGCTGGAACACTACAATACCTGTTACTGCACCTTCAAACAACATATATGTAATAAAACATACAAAAACACTGCAGAAAGCCTGGGGCACCTTCATTCTTAACTAATGTATTAACTAACGTCCATAGTATCACACACTGCATGCTTCATACCTTTACCTTACCTCACTATTGTGTATCTAATATGTAAAGATAATTTGTTTGTTTTCCCATTTTGACTTCTGATAATAAAGCTGATTCTGTTTCTTCCTGTTTTATAGTGTGCGAGGAACATCGAAGGAGAGGAGATCAACCTCATGATTGTGGGAGACCCAGCATACCCCCTGCTGGATTGGATGCTGAAGGGTTACATCAAGTCCCCTCGCCTGACTCCAGAGCAGGAGTCCTTCAACGTTTACCTTAGCTCGCTCAGGGTTGGGGTAGAACAGGCATTTGGGATGCTCAAGGCGAGGTGGCGGGTACTCCTAAAAAGGAGTGACTTTGACTTCACCTTTGCACCTACAATGATTGCCACCTGCTGTGCACTGCACAATTTCTGTGAGAGGGAGAGAGATTTCGCCTGTAACAGTTGGTTAGAGGAGGCTGGTGACGATAGCCACACTCTCACATACAGGCAGCCTAACCAGCCAGTGAATTTACAGAGCAGTGACAGAGGAGGCCGTGCAAGGGCAGCTCTGACTACATATATGGCCACTCACTTCCCACTCCGCACAGGGCTGAGACACAGATGAAACTGTGGGACGCCCACAATACACATGTGGTCGAGATCCATGTGGGCCACGAGACCATTTTATGGGTCAAACAAATATCGTTTTCTTTTTTTTCTTACAATGCAATTATTTCAAAACATTATCAAAGAGTCGTGAAAATAAATAGTTGTATTTTCATTATTTTGGGTCCCAGGGAGACCAAATTTCTCTTTTGGGTCTCGAGAGGTTTGGGAACCCCAGTGGTTTTCAACCCTTTTCATATCAAGGCCCATTATTTATTCTGCATTTTTTGATGACATTTAGCCTTGCAGACCTACAACTTAGAAGATTTTTTGTTATTGTTGGATAAGATTGTCCACAATTCCATGCTGTATTGATGATGGTACCATTAAGAGATAACAGGCAAACGTTGATCAAAATAACATTCTCTAATTATGTTGACGGTTTGTAAATTAGGTAATGCATGTTTAACAATATAGTTTAACTCTTGAGTGTCACATTTGGTTCAAGTAACTCTCCATTTAGCTGGGGACCCATGCACCTGGAACCACCTCAAGGACCACTGGTTGAAAACCACTGCTATAGTGTATATAGTTTCAATGTGCAGTTTGTTAAATTACTGTTTAGACTGATAGGTTATTGGTTATTGATTTTTATATGCATTTTATGACATGAATTATTTATTTATCTTGTGTTTTTCCTTGCTTACAGTAAATAGTTCTAAACTGTTCTTTTTCATACAGCTTTAGACTTGTTTGACAATCATCAGCTTTACATGTATTCATGTTGATTTTGAAACATTTACATAAATTCAATACCGTATAGTAAACTTAACCTTTGGCTCTGAACTTGGTCTTCTGTTTTCTCCTTCTAAACCAAACCTCTTTGCAGAAATAGCTGATCAACAAGCTTGAATCTGCTCTTTTTGGCTTAAGTTCCCAAAATAGGGATGCTAGGGTTCAATTGGTTAATGTAACAAAAAAACACAAATATTTGGCAGCCCCCCCCCCACCCCTCATTGAAGACCCCTGACATAAAACCTCTGAGACATATAGGCAGTATCAAAATAATTTATTTTCAAAGAGTGCAAAGAGAACAATGCTTCAATAGCAAAATAAGAGAGTGCAAACAATGCCATAGAAAAGTACTACTTAAACATAAAACATTTAACTGTAATAGTTCTGTAAAGCCAAACTATTCACACCTCGATAAGCCTAGGTTCCGTGTCCTGACTGTGAGAATATTATTTTCCAAATTCAGGTGTGAATAGTTTGACTTTAACAGAACTGTTACAGGTGCACTATTCACAGTATTTCTTTCCCTGCGAAAATATTCAACTGTTGTTGATTGTCTCAATTCAATAGCTTAGGTCCTGGCAATTATACTAAACATAAAATACTCTCTTTGGCTGACTAAACATTCAGTTTTAACCGTTTTCTTACCGTTAACAAAAACAACTCACAAGAGATTTCTTCAATTCAACAGTAATGTTAAAAAAAAAATCTGTTCTCACTTTTGCTGAAAAAAACTATACACAAACCACTGCCACTAACAGCATTTGGATACTGAAAATGCTGACTTATTTTGTATTTGGATATTAAAGGGTAGAGCTTTCACTGCAGTTTGGGTTGTTCTCGGAATGGTGGGCAGGCTGGGAAGTTTGGGAACGGTGGGAAGGTTGTGAATGCGGCTGAGAATGGTGGGTAGACTGGGCCGGCACGGAATGGTAGGCAGGCTGCGAATGGTGGGCAGGCTGAGAGTGGTGGGCAGGCTGGATCAGCTGGGAATGGTGTGTAGGCTGGGCAGACTGCACTGGCTGGGAGTGGTGGGTAGGACCGCTGTAGCCTGGGTAGGGATGCTGGGGCATCTGAGGAGGGTATGAGAATGCTGGAGCTCTGGCCTGAGGATATAGAGGGGCTTGAAAGACAGACTTAAGGCCATCAAATAGTTGAGACACAAGAAGCTCATTTGAGCGGGAGCTTTCTTCCATGAACCTTGAGAGGATCCTCTCTTCCCTTTGATGATTATTTTCCTGTTGTTCTTCAATCCATCTGTGTTGAGCCTCTTGCATCTTCTCCTGGAAGGATTGTTGTTCAGTTGACCAAGTGTGCATAGCTTTTGCATAAGCACCTGATGGTGGTCTTTGTCCTAAAGGGGCATTGTGGAATATAAATTAGTCTGCATGATATGACCATGATCATTTTCCACATTTATTAAACACACACACACACACACACACACACACACACACACACACACACACACACACACACACACACACACACACACACACACACACACACACACACACACACACACACACACTAAAAACAACTGAAATTGATTCCTGAGAGAGAGAGAGAGAGAGATAGAGAGAGAGAGATTTTAATTTTACAGCACCCATTTATTTAACTAACACACATGACATACTTTGTTTGGTGGCCCGTGGCTGTGCAGAGGTATGAGGAGTGGGACCACTGCCTTCTGTCGTGGTATGCAGAGTAAAGCTGCCAGCTGTCTCTTCAAACTGTTCAGAGCTGAATAACAACAAATTAAAAGATCAATTAAAAGCAAGAGTGTAGAAGTGGGTCTTGAGCTGCGCTTTAAAAATGTCTACAGAGGCTGCCTGTCGAAGGTACAGTGGGAGTTTGTTCCACGCCGTCGGCCTGTAGAAGCAAAACGCTGCTTCCCCGTATTTTTTAGTTGCCTTTTTTTTAGGCAAAGCGAGCAGGCCAGCAGTGGAAGACCTTAGGGGGCGGTTTGGGACATGTTTAGGCAGGCAGTCATGTAGGTAGGAAGGTGCGAGT
Source organism: Electrona antarctica (assembly GCF_951216825.1). NCBI lineage: Eukaryota > Metazoa > Chordata > Actinopteri > Myctophiformes > Myctophidae > Electrona > Electrona antarctica. Next base: position 15,269 of record NW_027637576.1, read on the forward strand.
CCATTGAGAGCTTTATAAACAAGTAAAATAATGTTAAAATCAATCCTAAAAACAACCGGAAGGCAGTGCAGTGAAGCCAAAACTGGAGTAATATGTTCTCTCATCTTAGTTCTAGTTAAAACTCTGGCTGCTGCATTTGACAAGTTGTAATCTGTCAGTTGTTTTCTTACGCAGTCCAGAAAAAAGTGCATTGCAGTAATCAAGCCGAGATAAAACAAAGGCGTGGATTAGCGTTTTTGCTTCGTCCAATGACAAATAGGCTCTGATTCGTGCAATATTTCTAAGGTGGAAAAAAAGCAATCTTGGTAACATGATGACAGATGACAAGATTGCACCTCACTTCACACGGGTGTGATTTTCTTTTATTCTAATGATCTAATGAGCGAATGTACTCTTGAATAAATATACTGATTGATTCATTGTCTAATAATAATATTTTGATTTATGAGTTTATTTACTAAATAGTGTAATGAAGTTACAGCACTGCTTTGCCCGTTAGAGTAAGCATGTTTATTTGTACATTTCAACAAGGAAGGCAGTGTGCTTTACACACACAACATTAAGAGCAATGTAAAGGGTGATGCATTCACAATGAAAGGACATTTGAATACAATCAAAACTGGTTGGTTGGTTGGTTTAGAATAGAATAGAAAAATAAGAATACAATAAAAAGAAAACTGAATAGGGGAGAACGGGGTAAGATGAGCCAGTCGGTAAGTTGAACCACCCCCTTTATCTAGAAAACTAGAAAAATGTGTTGTCATGTGACCTTAAATCTAGTAAGAATCCATCGTTCACACCTGGCTGTGAAGTTAGTTAGCACATGGGGAAAGTAGAAAACATTATTTTACACAAAAAACAGGTTTTCGAAAGCTAAGTTGCTAAGTTATACAAAGCAAAATGTACCTATGTCTAAAATGTAATATCATGCACGTTGATGATTTGCCAATGGATAGAACCATGTGAATCATTTAGCAAATAAATTGTAGTAACTTATTCTAGTCATTGTTTTCTAAAATGGAGGCTGGGGGTAAAATGAACCAATGTCCGGGGGTAAATTGAGTCAATGGGAATCACTATTCATATTTTTTAGTTTAAGCTTTTAACATTCAAATATCATGTGGTTCAACTTACCCCTCGACTTGGATCAACTTACCCCTTCGTGGGACAAATTGAGCCACTTTTTTTTTAAAAAGGTCATATTTTCATGGACCTTTGTCATAGATGCTTACTCATCATTTCAATTGATAGAAGACATCCTGAAATATGGGTCGATCATTAGATTTTACTGCCATCTCATTTTGCCTTGCTTCCAGGACAACTTAAGCAAAAAGTGGTTCATCTTACCCCGTTCTCCCCTACAGACCCATAAACCTCAGTAAAAAGCAGCAGTAAACAGAAACGTCTTGGGCTTCGATTTCAAACAAAGTGTTGTAGATGTGACAGGAGTTGGGTTAGGTAGAGGTTTAGCCAGACTCAACATTGTTTTACTTACTTTATTTTTTAATTCAACACGTTTTTCCACACATTGTTAACAATACATTTTCAAAAGTTCCAAAGTATTTTATCTAGGGATGGACAGTATTTTATCAAATCGTTATGGGTCGATGTTGGCCTTAAAATGCAATATTGGTATTAGCTGATATTTTAAAATAAAAATACTACATAGAAGCCGTTTATATTCGGACATGGGCTAAAATTTCAATAACTGTGATTCCCTATAGTATTTGGAATACAATTCAGTGTTCCAAAATGTCAGTTTCTCACCTCCCTCTTCACATTCAATAGATCCCGTGGTCTTTTGTGGCCAGATGTAATTTCCTGGGGTCTAGTAGGGCTATAGAAAATGATAATTGCTTTACAATTTGGTAAGACAAATGACACTTGTTCGAATGCCCCCGCCCCCTGCCAAAAATAGCTAAAAGTGTTTAAACAAAATAAAGCAGCAAATGAAAAATGAAAAAATATATAACACTCATCTTTTACTTTCTCTAATAACCTAAAAAATGAACCTTGGTTGAAAAACCCCAAAGTTGTCCTTTAAGGTTTAACATGAGGAGAAAAATAAAAGATCAGGAGAATGGAGGCCTCTATTGACAGGATTGATTGAATAGTTTATTAGACATAAATGTAAAACAGCAACAGAGTTCAGTCAAACACTGATTCCAACAAAAATCCACAACAAAAATCACACTTGTGTGAAGTGAGGGGCGCTCTTATCACATCATACATCACATGCTCAGCCAATCAAATCACAAATGTCATTCCGGCCAATCACTTTAAGTGTCTTCACTTTTTCTGCCCTCACTGTTTTTATCCTCAATATGTCAGCCAATCAAATCATCATGTTTGTGTTCACACAAAGAAAAAGCCCAATAGGAGCTTGCGCCCCTCAACAAAAAAATCTATATAAAAAAACAACAACAACAAAATATATCATTACAGGAAATAATAAAACACTAAATGTGAGTGGGAGATAGTTAGGAGGGGGCGTGGTCACCTGTTTAAAGGAGAAGTGATAATTTCCTCTTCATTGGGCCTGCTGAAAGGTGGACTTTCAGGCCTGTTTTAAAAGACGTAAGTGATCTGCATTTTTTGAGGGAAGGGTTCAGGGCATTCCACGCCTGGGTGGCTGTGCTGTAGAAGGAGAATTTAGCCATATTTGTTTTGAAATATAGGAGCAGTATAATAATCCATAATATTGTCCTTGTCTATCAACCTCCCCACAAACATACAGCTGTTTAATTTGATCCTCCCAGTGAGCTCATTTTTCATTCATTAAAGTTTTGATTATTCTCGAAATTACACTGAGTAATCAAACTAATTTTCAGTGTCGTCGAGTAATACAATATCATATAGAAAAAACATCACAATACATCAGAAGATCAGGAAAAGAAAAACATCACAATACATCAGAAGATCAGGAAAGAAAAACAAAAGATATACATGTGAATTACATAGGTTTACAAATAAAATGCTAAGACAAATTTCAAAACGATCTAAAAACAGTTACATATTGTGGGGGTCTGTATGCTCACCAAGGTTTTAAAACGACTTAAGGGTACCAATGTGGTCAGTTGCAATGTCATTTGCAGGTCATTCCATGTATTAGGGCCACAGAAGCCAAAAGCAAGTTCAGAGCTAACTTTTGGTACCTTGAATTTGGGGAAACTACTTGACCGGGTGTGGGTGTACTTCAGAAAAGTTGAGATGGATTTAGGACAATCTCCAAGTATGGCTTTATACAAGAACAGGTGCCAATGCAGTTTTCCAACATTGTTATATAAGATACAATGGTGAGTACCATAGCTATCACCCGTAATAAATCAAATCGATGAGTGATAAACAGAGTTTAGGGATTTAAGAGTGGATGCTGCTGCATGTCTATAGATTATGTCTCCATAATCCAAGACAGACAGGAACACATGGACACTTTCTTTTTTTTACCCCATGGTGTGAATGCAATGGTGTCTTAGCAAGTGACCCGAGTTATTTAAACTTAGGTCACACCGTTTAAAGTGGACATCTTTTTTATTGTCCTGTGAGAACTGTGGACACGAAGGTGGTAACGAAGATGACTTGCACTTTTGAAACTCTTGTCACAATGTTTACATTGGAAAGGTTTTTCTCCAGTGTGGACATACTGGTGTGTCTTCAGGGAACGTGAGTGATTGAAACTCTTGTCACAATGTTTACATTGGAAAGGTTTTTCTCCAGTGTGGACACGAAAGTGTATCTTCAGATTACTTGAATGGTTGAAGCTCTTGTCACAATGTTTACATTGGAAAGGTTTTTCTCCAGTGTGGACACAAAGGTGTGAATTCAGATTACTTGAAACGTTGAAACTCTTGTCACAATGTTTACATTGGAAAGGTTTTTCTCCAGTGTGGACACGAAGGTGTCTCTTCAGATTACTTGAATTGTTAAAACTCTTGTCACAATGTTTACATTGGAAAGGTTTTTCTCCAGTGTGGACATACTGGTGTGTCTTCAGGGAACGTGAGTGATTGAAACTCTTGTCACAATGTTTACATTGGAAAGGTTTTTCTCCAGTGTGGACACAAAGGTGTGAATTCAGATTACTTGAAACGTTGAAACTCTTGTCACAATGTTTACATTGGAAAGGTTTTTCTCCAGTGTGGACACGAAGGTGTCTCTTCAGATTACTTGAATTGTTAAAACTCTTGTCACAATGTTTACATTGGAAAGGTTTTTCTCCAGTATGGCTACTCTGGTGTCTCTTCAGGTGAGATGACACACTGAAACTCTTGTTACACCGTTTACATTGGAAAGGTTTTTCTCCAGTATGGACACGAAGGTGTGACTTTAGATGACTTGATCTGTTGAAACTCTTGTCACAATTTTTACATTGGAAAGGTTTTTCTCCAGTGTGGACACGCTGGTGTGTTTTCAGGGATTGAACTAGAGTAAAACTCTTGTTACAATGCTTACAGTTAAAAGGTTTTTCTCCAGTGTGGACACGAAGGTGTGAATTCAGATTACTTGACTGACTGAAACTCTTGTCACACATTTTACATTGGAAATGTTTTTCTCCAGTGTGGACATAAAGATGTGACTTCAGGTGACCTGACCAACTGAAACTCTTGTCACAATGTTTACATTGGAAAGGTTTTTCTCCAGTATGGACATTAAGGTGTCGCTTCAGGAGAGATGAATAACTGAAACTCTTGTCACAATGTTTACAGTTAAAGGGTTTTTCTCCAGTGTGGACACGCTGGTGCTTCTTCAGGGAACCTGAGTCACTGAAACTCTTGTCACGCCGTTCGTCATCATTGTCTTCACTGGTCTCCTCCCAATCATCACTGTCTTCAGTGACTTCAGCGTCAGATTCAAGTTCAACTTCAATCTCAGAGCAGTGGGAAGATATGTGTTCTTCTTCTTCATCATCATCATTTTCTTCTTCACCTTTCACTGCTAGTAATGTCAACGTTGACCCAACAGGTTCCTCTGGTCTTTGAAGTAGCTCCTCCTGTTCCTCTTTAAGCTCCTCCTGTTCATCTTTAATGTGTGGAGGCTCTGGTTCCTCCTGGAGCAGACTGGGGCTCCTCTCCTGTTCAGGAGAAACCTCCTCTTTACACACAACCATGTGCAGGATGTCTAGGAGCAGAAACATAACATGATGGTCAACACTGGATTCCTAAAATGTAAACACACTCTTCTTCCATGTTCCATGTACACAATTAGCTATTACCTACCAAGATAAGATTGACTAAACCGTTACTAACTAGAGGTTATTACTGTTCTGAAAGATTTTAGCAAAATACATTGTTTCTTCAGGAACAATATTTTCTTTCACATGAAACTTACTGAGGTGTAGCTGGTCTTCAGCTTCCTGTTTAATAGAAACGTCTTCAGCTTCCTTTTTAATAGAAACGTCTTCAGCTTCCTGTTTAAAAGAAACATCTTCAGCTTCCTGTTTAATAGAAACGTCCCTGGCTGAGTCTGGAGAGTTAATCTTCACCGGGGAGTGATGCATCATTGGTATTGTAGTTCTTATGAGTCTGGAGAGTTCGTCTTCACCTGCAGTCTGGACTCCAGTCTGAAATCAAGTGAATAAGGAAGGACTTTAATAACTGGAGACCTATAGTCCGGCAGCCAGGGGTGGGGAGTGGGAAATGTGTTTTTATTGGCCTAAAATATTGCCTATATACTTAAAAATACTTAAATTAATGAGTCCACTTGCTGACCGGCTGTCGGTATTGAGCAATGTATTTTATAAGGTCTTATATGCGACCATACCATTACCTATATACGGCAAGATGTCAACATTTCATTATGCTTTAACGATTAGGCCTCCAGCATTTGATAACTTGTGATATAATTCACGCCAGCATTTTTCCCTGTTTAACTCTTATTTTGAAGAGCAAAAAACCCAGACCGGAACTTATGATCTTATGTTAGGGTGTGTGACGATGAATCATCATTCCATGTTTACCGCGGGTGCTGCTAAAACATAATGGAGGCGCATCATAGCGCCGGGTCTGGGCCGTGGAATAAACCTTGTTTGGACCAAAAATGTCTGGGACAAGGAATAGGAGATACAGGCGATTGAAAGAAACAGAATCAAACCCCGGCCCTACCCTAACTGGGTCGGCCCGAGGCTCGGCCAGACCCTAACAATTACCATAATGTTAACACTTTCATCTCCCCCCTGGTGTCCATGTGAAATGACTGCAGGCAGCCAGGCAATATCTGTGAATAAGCGCCAACTACCTCCAGCCCACACAGCCCAATACAACGAGAGGAGGAGCAACACGTTTTACGACATGTCTTAGTTTTCACCACAAGCGGTAATATGGCTTGCCTGATGCGTTCAGAAATCACTATTAGATCTGAACGTTGGGCGGATTGGACTAAAACAACTTTGGACTATTTTTCGGAGAAAACAAGCAGCAAAGAAACGACAATGAGCAACCCGATGCCAACGTAAGTAGCATTATGACTTGATCAATCAAAAGCACTATAAAAGACCAATTTCCGTTGATCTACGCCGGCAATGGTGGAAGTTTTAAGTAGCATGTGATGTGTCAAACTAGGGGGTTGTCATGATTCTGAATCCATTCCAAGCATTGTTTTGCACAAAAAACACTCATTGGGCTAAACACGGCCATAGCCGTCATCATAAATGTGATGAGTTCAGCACATTTTGGGCACATTTGGACAAGTGGCTATTGCCGTTTTTAGCCCAAGGAGTGCTATGTGATGTTTGCTCCCACCACCACCGGTAGGTTCTGTTATTTTTGCTCCCCATGGGGGTTTTATTGTATATCTATCTCCCTGCTCTTAATGTTTTACGATGGTGTTTAATCGCGCCGAGCAGCGAGAAAATGCAGCAGAGCCGAACACCAAGTCTAATATTGTATGCACACTTGTATTCTCATTCTCTAATAAATATTGGTTAAATCTATTTGTGAGTTGTCTGACTGAACTAGTGGTGTTAGCCCAACTCTCCAACATTTACATTTTTAATTCAGGATTCCAAGTGTGTGAGTGGGATGTGCGTGTGGAAGCACTTTGGTTTCAAGGAGTGTGGTGAGGAACAACAAACCAATACCGTGTTAAGATGTGTTACAATGGTGTGTGTTAGGGTTACATTTCAATGGTGTGTGTTAGGGTTACATTTCAATGGTGTGTGCACCACAACACAATAGGACAGTAACCAAAATCGACTTCTCAACAAGTCGACTTCATTGTCACAAGTCAACTTGCACCAGGAGAAGTCGAAAAAATAATTAAACTAGAAACTGCCCCTCGGGGCACAGGTCTCCACCAAGCCAGGTCAGGTTGTGGCCTCCTGGTGGTGCTATAACAGGCCAATGTGAAAAGGGTGGGATATAATCCTCAGCCTAGTAAGAAAGTGTGTGAAAGATTTCACGTAAATTGCATGCTGCGTTCATGATTTGAGGCTTTTTGTTCAAAACGGTCCAATCTTGCAAACTTTGAAAGCTAATTCTAGCCAATTAGGATGGAATATGAAATATCGGACAGATCCGACTTGAGCACATGACTGTAGAGATACTGTGTAACGATTCGAGATTTTTGGACAGAATGAGGAGTAATATAAAAAAAATGTGTTTTACAAAAGCTGCCTCATGGTGGCGCTATAATAGGCCGCTCTAGAAAATGTGGGGCAGAGGTTCATCGTTGGCATCCAGGGAGTGTGTGTGCAAAGTTTGGCATCGACCGGGTTAACAGTGCTGGAGATTAGCTGGTAATGGACAGACGGACGGACGGAAGGACGGACACACACACCGACGGAGTTCAAAACATACTCTCCCCCCATGCCTTTGGCCTGGTGGAGACAAAAATCTGATTGACTAAGATGTATGTGTTTAACATTACAGTGGACAGTGGAGTACAAATCCTGCTCATTTACAAACTATGTTTGCACCTTTGACAACCTGCAGCTTGAAAATGCCTTCAGCTCAGGTCTAAACTCGGTAGAATCTGCACCTGGCTCGCTGATAACAAACTATCATTACACCTGGGAAAAACTGAATCCATTCTCTTTGGATCAAATATCAAATAATCTCAACAAGGCAGATGGCATCTTGGTTAGAGTGGGTGACAATATTATCACAGAGAAAGATGAAATTACCTACCTAGGTTCCATCCTGGAGGCTAATTGTCTCCACCAGGCCGAAGGCATGGGAAGAGAGTATGTTTTGTACTCCGTCCGTGTGTGTGTGTGTGTGTGTGTGTGTGTGTGTGTGTCCGTCCGTCCGTCCTTCCTTCCGTCCGTCCGTTACCAGCTATTCTCCGGCACCGTTGGCCCGATCCATGCCAAACTCCGTGGATGCCAACGATGAACCTCTGCCCCAAATATTCCTCAACGACCTGTTATAGCGCCACCATGAGGCCGATTTAGGCAAAACACATTTCTGTAGATTATTTTATCCATACATCACACAATTCGGTATACACTATCTCCATAGCCATGTGATCAACACGGATCTGCACCATTTCCCATCTTCCATCCTGATTGGCTAAGATTGGCTTCCAAAGCTCACATGATTGGTCCGTTTCGAACAAAATGCCAAAAATCACAAACGCAGTGTGCCATTTCCGTGAAATTATGCACGCACATTTCCACTAGGCCGAGGATGACATGCCACTCATTGTTTAACAAATCAGCCTCACGGTGGCGCTATAACAGGGCAATTCCTGTTTTTACCTATAACTACATCGATCTGCATACTCCCTAGAGGCCATGGAAAAACATTCTCCCTGCATCCCTCCACATCTGCCGGTTATAGCGCGACCATGAGGCCGCTTTCTGGAAAACACATTGTTTGTTAGTCGCACAGATTTCATCAAAATCTCACGCAAATCGGTACACATGATCTCTGTAGTTATGTGATCAAGACGAGTATGTTAGATTTCTCAGATTCTACACTGATTGGCTAAGATTGCCTTCAAAAGTTTTCAGGAGTGGCCCTTTTCTACAAAATGCTGCACATCCAGAATTCTATCCTCATAGATGCTATGACTGATCTGGATCTGCATTTCCTCAACAAAATGAAGAAAATTGTTGCAAAAAGAAAACAAAAAAAACATGTTTATATTACTCCTAAACATTTTGCCAAACATCACACACACTCCTATATAACTTGCTTGCTCTCGTACTGTGAGGACGCTTCGCTCCGCTGCTCTCGCCTATGCTTGCATTCTTCAACTGGATATCAATGTTTTATTTTTCTTTGAGAATCTACAAGTGGATCCTCGATACTTGTAAACCGATGGGACTGTATTTCTTCTATAGATCGAAGCTTTTGCCATACTGCAAAATACTCTTTTTTTACCTCCAGTGACTGGGTACGTGGCACATAGCTATAGCTAACTAGCACTGGATACTTAGCCAGCACCGCAATGCTCCCTGCCATTTCTTCAAAGGACTTTCAAAAACTACTTAAAAAGATTGCAGTACTGGAAGCGGAATTACACCATTTAAAAGTGAATTTGGAAGTAAAACAACAACATGGGAAACATGAGAACCGCGCGCAGGATAAGACATTCGCCTGGAGTTCTCTCGGCGCAAGGCCAAAGGACATGAAAGGACGAAAAACTGGGGGTGTTTCCCGCCCCGTTATTTCCACTGTGATTACAAACAGAGAGAACGGCGTACAGGACTTGAAAGGACGACTAACTGCTACGCTCCCAGCCCGACTCAGAGCCTCGTCCACCCCCCTTCAAAAATGGAAAACTGTGAAAGGCAGATCAAAAATCATATCTCCCCAAATGGAGAATGTGCAGGTGGCTAACAGATTCAGCCCACTGCTCCAGATGGATGACAGAGATATCGCCACACTGAGCAGGGTAAGAACCAACAACACAGAAAATGAAAGGCGAGCTAATGGAGACCAAATGAATGAATTTCTTTGACAGAAGGCATCTCTTTGTAGACGGAATACACCTAAACAAGCTGGGGGTTAAATTATTCTTCAGCAACTTGTTCCACAACATAGAGTTAAGAGATAGCGCCCTAGCCAAAACAGATAATTATGTGGCGGCGGGTGCCAAGCTTCTCCCCCTTGCCAAGGATGTTCTCAAAACAAGGAATATCACAGATGGTGAACCCACAGCTCCTCCTGGTGGAGAAGTCAAATCAAGTGAACACACAGCTCCTGCTGATGTGTTCTGGACTGATGCAGAAGAGTGGTCCTCCTCTGATGGAGAAGAGGAACCCACAGTGCATCCCCCCTGGTATCTGTGCATCTGCTGTGACTACACAGAGCATGAAGTCACAGGGTCCCCTGGTGGAGAAAAACACACAGAGCGTGGAGTCACAGCGCCCCCTGGTGGAGAAAAACTCACAGGGCGTGAAGTCACAGCGCCCCCTGGTGGAGAAAAACTCACAGGGCGTGAAGTCACAGCGCCCCCTGGTGGAGGAAAACTCACAGAGCGTGGAGTCACAGCGCCCCCTGGTGGAGAAAAACGCACAGAGCGTGGAGTCACAGCACCCCCTGGTGGAGATAAACTCACAGAGCGTGAAGTCACAGCGCCCCCTGGTGGAGGAAAACTCACAGAGCGTGGAGTCACAGCGCCCCCTGGTGGAGATAAACTCACAGAGCGTGAAGTCACAGGGTCCCCTGGTGGAGAAGATACTGAGGCCGCCGAGAGGTCCATCAATGACAGTCGAATGGAAGATTTTCAAACTCCTTCACCAATACATCTCCTCGAATTCACTCCGGGCATGATGGACCTGATTAACGTTGGCGTAAAGCTGACCCCCCTTACCAGACGGCCAGCCCCACAGCCCCAAAAAATTATATCCAGCCCACTCATCGTGCCCCCAAGGGAAGATTTAATCCCACATCGCTATCTGGCGCTACTGGCGACCGCCCATAGCCTAGAAAATACATTTGATTACTGATATGAACAGGGTCCAATATGCGTAGCAACAAACATGTATGGACCCCTTGCTTCTAGAAAGCCTGGTGTTTCAATCACTGTACAGGTTGAGGTTCACAACATTTCTACTGTTATTTCAAATAGAGTGTCCAAGACAAGGAGTAGTTTGAAGAGAGAATGCTGTTTGGTTAATGTACCGCACAGGCATCACAGCCCCCAAAAATGTGATAACAAGCTAAACCTTGCCTTGTTTAACATCAGGTCATTAACAAATAAGTCCTCCTCTGTAAATGATATAATCTGTAAAGAGAAGCTAGATATTATCTTTCTAACAGAGACATGGCTTGGCTCGGATGGAGCTGTTCTCCTAACGCCAGCCTGTCCCGCAAACTACAGTTTCATCCACTCTGTTCGCGAGGCTAAGAAAGGAGGTGGACTGGCAATAATTTTTTCAGACACTTTAAAATTCAAGGCTCTGACTCTTGGCAGCTTTTCATCCTTTGAATACCAGGCCACAATACTACAGGGTCAGTCCTCTATGCCAATGATCAGCATCTATCGTCCTCCAAAGTGCAGCAAAGCTGTATTTCTAACAGAAATATCAGAACTTTTATCTATCTGTTCCACTAACTATGACAGAACCCTTATCTCAGGTGATCTTAATCTTCACCTGGACGATGCCTCAGATGCTGTGGCTTTGGGTTTCTTAGAGTTATTGCACTCCTTTGAGTTTATCCAACATGTTGTTGGGCCTATACATAAACATGGGCCCACTCTGGACCTGGTGATTTCTAGAGGTCTGAACATCACTGTTGAAAGGACTATTGAAATGCCTGAGCTATCAGACCACTATTTGCTGTGTTTTAATATGACTGTCTCTGATCTAGAGAAAAACATCACTGAATATACTATAAAAAAAAGCGTTTTTTTAGCTCATCTGCAGCCAACGAGTTCTCTCGTCATCTGGGCCCCCCCCCCTGTCCGATACTCCCCAAGTGAATGATATGGTCCAAATGTTTAATCTTAAACTAGAGTCAGCTCTTGACATAGTGGCTATGAAAACAAAAAAGAAACAGAACACCAGATAAATGAGCATACACGTTCACTGAAGCAAGAATGTCGTAGAGCTGAGCGAGCTTGGAGAAAAAACAAACTCACCATCCACCTAGAGATTCTTAAAAAGTCAACAGTCGCCTATAACAAAGCCCTGCGTCTGGCAAGGCAGGCATATTTATCTGGCATTATTAACACTAGTATGTCTGAAAAAAATGCACTACTAATATGACGGCTAACGGTCAGGCTGACCGGTGTTTTTCGTGCCATTTGATTGGCCATTGTCTCCCCCACTGTCTAATGATCTTCACACCTCTCTCTGCACCCGTTGACGGCTTGCCATTGTCTTCTAAATGTTACATTCCAACGAATTCAAGGCAGCAGTTTCAACTAGTGATCGACCGATAATCGGTCACGGCCGATTATCGGCTTCGATATTCATGTTTTTTATTAATATCGGTATCAGTGGTAAAAGATAATAATCGAAAAAAAACGGCCGATTATTTTATTTTTCCTCATGCGCAAATATTGGCGCAACAACCTCTCTCACTAACAATGTGCCGACCAAAAGATACTTAGATTGATTGAAAACAGACATGAGCCAATGAAACGAATGAATCCTCTGCGAGTGCGTCTTAAGGAGAGCGTCTGCAGTGCTGGGCAGTGGGCACAGAAAAAAAACAACACTGCATGTGCACAGAGCTGGGGACACCCTGCCGCTTTGTCGTGGAGCAACTGGCTGTTTTACAAGTAAGATAGACACAATTATATAACCCTTCACAGCGTGCTTATACATTTACACATTATAATATTATTATCTCGGAAATAATTAACTGTCTGTCTCGCTTTCTCTCTCTCAAAGACATGTGGAAAACTTTCCGACAGCCATGAGCCATCACATTCCGCCTTAAACACTCACCAGTTCAACTTCTCCAGAAGCAACACGGAGCTTGTTTTTCAGGTAATCCGTTCGTTGTAATGTAACACATGTAAAATATAATATAGCATTATGTGACTGACTGCTGACTCGCTTTCGAATGTTTTATCTCGTCTCCCAGGAGGGGAAGCCACGGTGTTGCTGCAGTTCTACCGTCATCAACGGAGTGAAAGAAGGACATTCTTCTTCCACGGCTGTTTTTAAAGTAAGATAACTTGACTGAACTGCTTTGTTTATAAAAGCATGATTATCATCGACGCGTACATGAAATGTGCGGCCGGTCGAGCTTCTAGTCAACTGTGCAACAAGTAAACATTACTGGGGGCAGCCATTTTGCCCAAAATCAGACGAGGGAGCACAATTGTATGGGTCACGAGATTCAATGTAACACCGTTACATAGAACGTAGCCATGTAGTGTTACATATAAAATGTGACCTTATATAAATGTGCTACCCCAGGTAGCGCATTTATATAAGGGTAACATTTTCTATGTAACACTATGGCTACATTATTTGCAACGGTGATACACGATTACATTTGAATCCCTGACCCATGCTGAAATCACAGTATTTAGCATTTTTGGACATTTAGGCTGCCCCACAATATCTCAAAGACATATTTTAGTACTTTACATTTATAGTATGGTATAAATTAATTAAAATATAGTGAAATTAAAAATAGCCAATCTACAAGCTCACAATGTTTTAATGAGGCTTGTAGAGGGCCATTATCAGTATTATTATGTACTTGTTCATTATTACAAAAATAATCATTGACTCTCTCAACCTCCTGTTATTGTAGATGGCTCCTCCGGGACGGCGTATAAGTGTAGTCTGGGACTATTTCACTAAATCAGCAACAGGCACAACAATCTGCAATACTTGCAACGAAAACCCCAGCACAGGATCAGCTTTAAAAAGGAATCAGAATACGACAAACCAGAATACGACAAACCATCTTCAAAACAGTCACAAGCCACTGCACAGTGAAGCTAAAAAGAGGGAAGAGGAAAATCAAAAGCAGAGACGGGCTGCTGCTGAAACTGAAAGTACCCCTTCTCGTTCTCAGCCTACCATTGAGGGCATGTTTGATAACCAAAGAAAGTGGGATAATTCGGATAACAGATCTAAAGAATACGACAAATTAATTATAGAGATGATGGTGACTGACAACCAACCATTCACCATGGTGTCTGATCCTGGCTTTAGGCGCTTAATGGCAAGAGCTGAACCCAGATACATACTGAAAACCGACAAGTATTATCGTACATCTATACTGCCATCTCTTAATGAAAAGCTACACGCTAAGGTTAAAGCACTGATCCAACCAGAGAATGCTGGTCACTCACTCGCCTTCACTACAGACTGCTGGTCTGGGGCAACAGAGTCACTGATGAGCCTAACATGTCACTTCATTGATCAGAAATGGAGCAGAAAGCAGGTGGTTCTCAACACAAAGGTGATGGTGGGGTCCCACACACATCTTTATATTAAAGAAGTGTTCCTGGGAATGCTTGACTCCTGGGGTATCGACCAAGACCGTGTACTGCTCGTTCCATATGCTGCTACTGTGCTACAGTACATTGCACTTGTTTAAAAAATGCATTTTACTGAACACAATGTTGTTGTTCTTGCATCTTGCTTTTGAAAAGCAATAAATGTTTTCCAATACATTTAAAGGAATTCTTGTGTTGAAAGTTATTTCATTATTATTATTTTTTTTAACTTATATTAATATCGGTTCATCATATCGGTAATCGGGCTTTTTGACTCTTCACAAATCGGTCATCGGTCATATCGGCCAAAATCCATATCGGTCGATCACTAGTTTCAACTAGACAGGACAACTCAAAGTTATTTTTTATTTCAGTTTACCAAACTATAATTATAGTGACGGTGTAGGGTTAGCTATATTGAATACCCTTGCGCAGCAAACACTGTCCGACTTTGTATTGAGCCAATACAATAGGCTACCACACGTTATTGCCAGAGCCAGGCACATTGCTCAGACGAAATACGACATTAGTTATATATTGTCATTTTATATAGAGGGGGAAACATCAATGTAATTAATATATATTTGATTGATTGTGCCAAAAAAAGGAAAGAGCTGTGCGTGCGTGCGTGCAAATCAGAAAAGTATAGCCTATATATATTTGACAGGACAACTCAAGTTATTTTCTTTTTCATTTCAGTTTACCAAACTATAATTATAGTGACGATGTGAGCGCTATATATTCATTCGTTCGTTTAGCGTGCCCTCTGAAAAATAAAGTCACAATCAATGTCTGTTTATTTCTCCCGAAAAAGTTGTTTTGTGAAGGCGAAGCCTTGCCTAGCCTTACAGACCCGCTTCTTAGTCAAAGGCTGTTTTCAATGAAATGACTTATAATATGAATAAATGCTACATCCTACATAGTTTTTGAACGAATATTACCATGTAGGCCTATGTTTGGTGTTATCACAAGCAAGCAAGGAATGTGCAGCATTATTTTCAATCAGTATAAATAATGAATACTTTGTGTTAATTCAAGAATGTTTATTGTTTCTTAGTGTTACACAATATAACAATATAAAGCATGCAAGGTGTGACATAAAATCAGGAAAACATCCTATGGCATTAGTTTCTGTACATTTATCTGGATGGCACACAAAATGTTGTCTTTCTCTTTCGCTTAGATACACTTGACACACGTCATAGTAAATGTACCAGTGCATGTTCCACACGCCCGTTTGTCACATTTATGGCAGCTGATTAGCGTCTTGTTTCCACATCCGTCAAGCTGACACTGCCTTCTCTTCTTGGGGGTAGGGGTGTCTGTGGACCATTCTGGGCCCTCTTGGCAGCTCTTGGCGTTGTAGGCTGGTTCTGTGGTGTGGTCGGCAGCGGCGACCACACCTCTGCCAACTCTCACGCTGTAGTTTCGTGCCATCTGATCCAAAATGTCCACTCCCCACTTGGTGTGGTTGTAATCAGTTACAGACTCTGGCTTTTCTTTGGGGTCTGTACCAATCCCGATGGAACGGTGCATGGTGCTCAGGATGCAAACGTTTTTGTTGGGTTTGCTCTGGTAGATGGTGAGCGTGGCATCATTGCTCTTCATCAGTTGCGTGTGGAATAGCCTTTCTTTTCCACGTGCGCATGGAGGCAACTCTCGCCTCTGTCTGTTCACAGTTCCAAGTATCGTTGTGTTTCTTGCTCGGAGAGACTGCCCCAACTTCATCGAAGTGAAAAAGTTATCCATTGTGATGTTCCGCCCTTTGTCGAGGAATGGTTCCACCAGCCTCTGGACAACATCTTGAGACAGCGGCACGCCATCACTGCAAATGACAGGGAGAAGGTGTAATGGTTATTACAACGCAAAATATATACATATAGGCATTGATGTAAAGACATTTTAAATACATGATTATTAGAGGAAAATAAATTACCTGCTGCGGTACTGGCCCTTTCCAAGGTAGGGAAATCCATTTAGGAAGTATTTGCTGTCCAGGTCAGCAGCAATCCAGAACTTAATTCCAAACTTGTCTGGTTTATTGGCCATGTATTGCGTAAACCCACATCTTGCCTTTGAGGGGAAGAGCTGCTCATCCACCGTGATGTTCACTCCAGGCACATAGCAAGATTTGCAGTTGTCTGTGAACTGATTCCAACTGTTCGTTTAGCGTGCCCTCCGAAAAATAAAGTAAAAATATTTTTGATGCGCTGATATATGAAATGAATATGCGCGACATAGTCACAATGCTATAAACTTTATTATTCCAACATAATTATGCTAAAGATGGCGTGTATAGTCAACATGTATTTATATCTATTGAGCTATGCGCTTGGTGGAAACAATACCACACACCATATTTCTTTTTCCGTTTCGAGAAATAAAGTCAGACATCGTTATTTCTGCAAACCGCATATAACAAATATAACATCTAAAACAACATTTAGTTTATGTAAGTTTGTAATGTAAGTTTGCCTACATTTGGACTTCCACATGTAGGTTGGAATGCAAATGACACATTAGCTTGAACAATGCCCGTCTCCAGCCGGGAGGGAGGTGTGAACAGCACGGCTTGTGGGGGAGAAAGGGTGAGGGCTCTAAGAGCGGTCCCACGGACCGAAAAAGAGCAGACATTTTAGTAGAATTATGTCTAAAATCATATTTCCAAAACGTTTCAGATGAAAAAAAAAACAGAGATGGTTTGAATCGAACATTTAGAAAAAGTCATGCAAGGGGAACTTTCTCAGGACTTCATGGGCAAAGAAAATCCACTTCAACATTTCAAAATCGGTCAGCCTGACCGCTCCGACGCGCTAGTGTTAATGAGAACAAGAAAAATGCCAGAGTCTTATTCTCTACCATTGAACGACTTTTACCCCCCCCCCAGTCCTACAAGTAGTCGTTCCCGGCTTCTAAAGCTAAGTGTGATGCGTTTGCATGCTTTTTTGATAACAACATTTGTAACATTGGAGCTGATATTATGAATGCTGATAGTGTGATTGGAGATATCCTAAAAATTGTAAACAGCTCTCTACAATCAGGCGTCTTTCCAGACTCACTGAAGACGGCTGTAGTTAGGCCCTTACTCAAGAAACACAATCTTGATCCCTCTGTGCTGGGTAACTATCGACCCATTTCTAATCTGCCCTTTCTAGGCAAGGTTTTAGAAAAATGCATCATTCATCAATTGGATGCGTTTCTACAGAACAATAATGTGCATAACAAATTCCAATCTGGTTTTAGGAAAGGCCACAGCACAGAAACAGCACTTGTAAAAGTAATTAATGATCTTAGGGTGTCTGCTGACAAGAAACATGTTTCCGTTCTTTTACTTCGAGACCTAACGGCTGCATTTGACACGATTGATCATTCAATTTTAATACAGCGTCTGGAGCACTGGATAGGCCTGTCTGGCACGGCTCTGTCCTGGTTTTCCTCCTACCTATCAAACAGAAGCTATTTGGTCAATCTAGCTGAGTTTGACTCAGACAAAAACAACATCGGTTCTGGTATTCCACAGGGCTCGATTCTTGGTCTTCTTGTTATTCTCCCTGTACATACTGCAATTGGGAGAACTCATTACCAATCACGGAGTAAATTTTCATTTCTATGCTGATGATACCCAACTATATATTTCTGTAGCTCCAGATGATCCCTGTGCTTTAGACCCGCTGTTGACCTGTCTGTCTAGCATCAACTGCTGGATGAGTGATAACTTTCTCAAGCTAAATGAGGATAAGACAGAAGTTCTCATAATCGAATCTAGTGAGCAGAAATAATCAATAATAAGCAGACATGGCAACCTGACTGTAGAAAGTAACAGTACAGTAAAGAACTTGGGGGTCATTATTGATTCTGAATCGAATTTTAATTCACACATTAATCATGTTACCAAGATCGCCTTTTTTCATCTTAGAAATATTGCACGAATCAGAGCCTATTTGTCATTGGACGATGCAAAAACGCTAATCCACGCCTTTGTTTTTTCTCGGCTTGATTACTGCAATGCACTTTTTTCTGGACTGCCTAAGAAAACAACTGACAGATTACAACTTGTCCAAAATGCAGCAGCCAGAGTTTTAACTAGAACTAAGATGAGAGAACATATTACTCCAGTTTTGGCTTCATTGCACTGGCATCCGGTTGTTTTTAGGATTGATTTTAAAATTATTTTACTTGTTTATAAAGCTTTAAATGGTCTCGCACCTTCCTACCTACATGACTGCCTGCCTAAATATGTCCCAAACCGCCCCCTAAGGTCTTCCACTGCTGGCCTGCTCGCTTTGCCTAAAAAAATGGCAACTAAAAAATACGGGGAAGCAGCTTTTTGC
Source organism: Electrona antarctica (assembly GCF_951216825.1). Taxonomy (NCBI): domain Eukaryota; kingdom Metazoa; phylum Chordata; class Actinopteri; order Myctophiformes; family Myctophidae; genus Electrona; species Electrona antarctica. Next base: position 33,958 of record NW_027637576.1, read on the forward strand.
TTCTACGGGCCGACGGCGTGGAACAAACTCCCACTGTACCTTCGACAGGCAGCCTCTGTAGACATTTTTAAAGCACAGCTCAAGACCCACTTCTACACCCTTGCTTTTAATTGATTTGTTTTTTAATTTCTTTTGTTATTCATGTCCTCACTGTATTGCATTACTGCTCTTGTTTTTTAATGTTTATGCCTTGCTTTTCTTTTATTTTTTTCTCTCTTCATTGCTCTGTAAAGCACTTTGAGCTGCATTTCATGTCATGAAAGGTGCTATACAAATAAAGTTGTTACTTGTTTACAATCAGGTCCACCCTTTTCAATTCATCAGAACATGTAGAGACGTACAGAGATACACTTCTATATTGTAACCAAAAACAAGAAATCATCATAAAAAGGAGGTAAAAGGGGAAAAACATCTAGGGCTCCATCTACACGTTGTGAGCTTGTAGATCAGCTATTTGAACTATTTTAAAAGGGTTTTTTTATATTAGAAAATAACAAATTAGTTTAGGGATAAGGGATATATAGATATATAAGATATATATAGTATATATATATATATATATAGTATATAAGAGATATAGTATAGTGAAGGGAAAAGGGGGCCAGTTTTGAATTGCAGCCGTCCGTAGGTGGCCTTAAAACAAGTTACAATAGTATTACTGCTGCTAGTATTACTGCTTGTTTAGGATCATGTATAACTAACATGCAGATATGAGAGAAATACTCGTGTTGTTCCATGTTAAACGATGAGTCAATAATATAAAAGATAAATGTACCCAGCTAACATTGCCCCGCTAGCTACCGCCTCCCGCTGTCTATTTCACAGCGTAGCACGCCCGGCGTCCCCCCGCTGTCCTCACGTCATACGATCTCGCTCAGTTCGATTTGCATGCCTCTGTGAATTTACAGCCCTCTTCACGCTGTCGTGAGGCTTGCCCCCCCCCGCCTCTCTCTCTCTCTCTCTCTCTCTCTCAGACAAGGATGTGCATCGTATGTATAAATAAATCATTTGAGAATATTTTAATATTATATTTTGTAGGATTATTATTATGATTTATTTGTAACTATTATTGAATATAATTAAGTGGATTCTTATTATTATTGTCTTCTTCTTCTTCTTCTTATTTACGTGCAGACTATAGTAATTGTAACACTTTATTGTGGTTGTGGGGTAGGCATGCATTGCAGATTTGCAGGGCAGGCTGCAGCAACAGTTGTTGTTGTTGTGTTGACGGTGAGAGCAGACTGAGACTCGGCAGAATAGAGAAAGACAATACACAAGAGTGGGCAACAAATGCTTATATTTCACTGTTTTTCTCCGGAGAAATTCAGTTGAAAGGTCAGTGTATTTTTATATCCGATATCTACCGTGTGTAGTGTAATTGCACGTGTTAGAATCGTTTCGATCTTTATCTGTGCACTTTTCCCTCTAACTAGCTAGCTACCAGGATAATCCATTGTTTGGACGGGGGAATGGGGTTTAGCAAACGTATTACTCATGCTATTTTAACAGGCTTAAAAACATCTAGCTCCGTTGGAAAGAAAGAGAAAGCTACTGCAGCTTCACAAGAGGAAAAAGTTACTAGTACTGTTATTTGATTTAATTTTACAGACAAACAAGGTGACATGCTGTACAGAGCTGAGCATGTACGTTCCAGCAAGACAGGGAGACGGTGGAGGCTGGAGAAACAACCTCATATCAGAAGTAAGTAAAATTGTTTAGTAGCGAACAATAATTATATGTATTATGTTCTTTTGTAGCTTCTTCTTATGTTGATAAAAGTCCTTAAACACAATTATTCGAATTAGATAAGATTTGATACGTTGCTTGTGTAGGCTACATAAACAACAGCATTTAGCTGCAAATCAATTTCTTTGTCATTTGTTTCAGAACTTGCACCATGAAACTCAGGCATTTTCTAAAGTAAGTATAGGCCTACTGTGATGACTGTGGACTTAAATATCAATGCTAATGTTAATCTTTATTTAGCAAACAATCACAAGCAGACATTGTGTCACTGAATTATTATTTTGTTCAATGTTTGCCTGTTATCTCCTATGGTACCACATCAAAACTTTTTTCATTATTCTATTACAGGTGCAGATGCAGTGACCAACATGGGCATGGCCATGCAGGTACGTTCTGAGCCATTTATTTTACTCTTCTCTCTGTTCTTGTCTCCTCTAAAGGAACTCACAAAAACTGCCCTGTCTCTGCTCTGTCTGAACAGTTATTTGGTGGGAACCACTGAATTAAGTAATTACTTTTTGAAACAACTGAACGTGTTTTACTGAAAACTTTGTCTTTTCCTCGCTCTAAACTTCTCAGGACTGGAACCCTGCGTTCTCTACCGCCCTTGTCCCTGGTTTCTACTCCAGTTACATCATGGCAAAGTACAACAGTAGCAGCTACATAACAAGGTTAAGCCATATATTTTGTGTAACTTCTGTATATATTGGCCCTTAAATCCTGCTGTTGTCTCTCTGGTACCACACAGTCCACACCGCATCATTACAGCATGAAAAAGTCATTTTAGTCATCGAAGTTAGTTTTAGGTTGCATGCTGAAAATAGCCGATCTACAAGCTCTCTTTCCTCAAGTTTGCCGTTACATTTGAAAGAAATTTGACTTTAATTTGATTTAATTTTACAGACAAACAAGGTGACATGCTGTACAGAGCTGAGACATCGTTCTTTAATTTAAGGTAATTGTTCATTTTCACCAAGGACAGAAAATTGGCACCCAACAATGTGTAACTGTGTACCATTGTTAAATTGTTACCATCATGACATTTTAAATGACTGGGGTGTAGAAGGGATATGGATTTGTATTAAACTAGTGGGTGTACAGGCAATTCTTTTTTGCAGATGGATTGGAGCATGTTGACTTTGCACTTTTTTTATTGTATTTTTTTTTACTATGCAGATGCAGTCATGGAATTCGACCATGAAGCAAGAGAGGGAGACGGTGGACACAGCAGGCTCTCAGGACTCATTGTGGGGGATCTTGGACTTCAGTGTCGGCAGTGACGGGAACCTGGGGTCGGAGAGCCAGAGACATTGTACAGGGCGCCTTCTGGAACTTCTGCTGGCGGCCACCACCAGTCGGGCTTCATAAAGTGGTTCAAATGCTGAATAACCTTGGGCATGAAAAGGGTTAAAACCCACCGCTATAGGGGTTTCCAAATGGTCTCTTGAATGTATGCTACACGATTTCTTGCTCAAAGGTGAATCTCGATTTTCCTCCAAGAATTGAGATCACGATTCTCACATGATTATATTGTGTAGTAGGTGAACATTACCACCTTCAAAATGTCTTTCAATGTTTTGAAAGTAGCTCAAGTCAAAGTGTGGGCACTCAGCCTGGCCTGGCCCTGCACCCATCGGAGTCTCAGGCCTGAACCAGGATAAAAGTGTGGTTTTGAAATGTGAATGGAGTTTAAGTAATTACTTTTTCAAGCAACTGAATGTTTTTTTCCTGAAAAGTTGAACAAATATTGCGTGCCTATTATGTGTTCTGTTTATTGCTGTGTAACTGTAATTGCAACATTACTGGGCTTACATAACTAACATAACTACTCCACACAGAATACACTGACACCACGCTAGACAGGAACGCCCAAAAACGTCACATCCGGGGTAAGAATTTACCCCGGAATTTTCTATGGCTGCCAATGCAACTTGGTCCAATCCTTAATCACATACGGACAAACATCTATGCCGATGCTATCTAACTTGCGGAGGTAGCGTGCCTTGTCCACGGGCAACAGATCTTTCAACGTATGGCATTGCAAATACGTTTGATAATCGCTACTCTGCTCAATATTGTTTTGAAAATGCCGCAAATTGCATTGCAGTGAACGAGCGAAAATCACAACTTCCCCCGTTTGTGGGCGGAGTCACAGTTTGAGGCGCTGTTTACGCGCCGTGGTGTCAGTGTATAGACTTGGTGTTCTATAGACTTACGAAATTAAACCTGAGAACTGATTCTACAAAACGTCTTCTAAATCCTCACGCTATGAGCTTGTAGGTCTGCTATTTTGTTTTAACCTGAAAATGTGCAAATCTTTGAATATATTATTTCAGAGCAAACGTTTAACTCAAATCTTTGCTTCTGGTAGTCCCCGGAACAACATATTTTCAGATAGGTGTCTGCGGCCAATTTCATAACATTTCTGGGGTCCTTGACATGACATAATTTGAGAACCACTAATATAGAAACATAGGTTTTTCAGAAAACTGTCATGATTTAGAAGACATTTTGTAGAATCCAGCTCAGGTCTAAATGGATTAAAATTGTGAACACAATCGTATCCAACATGTTCTGGTGGTTTCAGGAAAGTTGGTGTTTTACTGTTTTATAGATTTTAGGAGCCAGTGGTTCTCAAAGTGTGGACCTAAAGTGCATTCTCAGCAAAATTACATCAAAATAAACCACTAGTATTCTAAACTTTCCATGTTGTTTTATGTGCCTTTACGTTTAACCAGTGGTGGAAAAAAACGAAGTACAAATACTTTGTTACTTTACTTAAGTACAAGTTTGGAGAATTTGTACTTTTATTGACTACTTTTCTTTTGCTGTATTTTTACTTTTACTTCGTTACATTTACATGGAAAAAATCGTACTTTTAATCCGCTATATTTAAAATCTGACACCTCGTTACTCGCTACAAATTAAATAATGCGCAGTTGAGAACAGAACAACAGGGCTGCGCTCCACTCTCAGATAATAGGGGGGCGGAGTTGTGTTCTGCTGCCTGGCCTGCTTGAAGACGGCAAGACGCACACACACATTGTCACACGCATTCAACATGGATGAACGAGACACAGTCTTAGCTGAAAGAATGGATCATTCCGACGTGGACGTCATGGAATCCTCCTCGGATACAGACGAAATCAGTGCCAGTAGTGCAACAACTTCTACTGCTGGTGGTGAAGAAGATGACGAAATAGCACACCCGTGGCCTTATCTAGCGCCAATGTTTTCATTCATCCGGAAGGAAGATTCCTCCTATAGAATGAAATGCAAGTTGTGTGCGCCTCTCAATAAAGAACTGTTGGCGTTCAATAACTCGCCCTCAAACCTCAAGGTGCACATTAAGGTAAGTGTCATGTTGTGCCAGTAATCCATAAAGATAAATATTGTCCATAAAACTAATTTGCCAACATTAACAATCCAACTTGTACGTGGGCAGCAGACCCCCCCCCCCCCCCCCCACACACACACACACACACACACACACACGTGTTGTGTGTTCTTAGTCGTGCGTAGGCTTAGCCTGGGTAAACCCCTCCCCCCTCGCCAGATTTTCATTCTGCCTGCGGGGAGAGTCTGGCATAATCGCCTGTGTGGCTGTTTAGCCGTGGGGCGGGAGAGTAGCGTTGACGGACAACCCCTTCAGCCAATCAGCGTATATCAAAATAAGTGGCGTCATCTAAACGCGTTCCGTTCCTACTTCCTGTTCCTACTTCCTACTTCCTTCCTCCTCCACCAGTAGCCTACATAGTCTCTATGCATTGCACACAGCAGCTATTGAAATCTTCTTGCCTTGCCACACTAGTTTATTTCGAAATCAAACCAGCAACAAACGATCGTTATTTGTTATGGCTGAATCGAATGTAAACGATTTTTGCCGTCTCTGCAAAGAGAGTTGTCGGAAAGCCGGCCGTTTATCTAACACCAGGAAGATTTACGAACTGGATCCTAGCCAAAGAACCATATATCAGCGTCTGGTTTCCGTTGGCCTACAGCTGCTTCCACAAGATGACAAGTCTTTGCGTATTTGCAATAAGTGCTTCAGACAGATGACAACAATAGAGGAGTCGTTATTAACACTCAACAAATGGAAACAGGTAGAAACTGGTGCCGAACCGGCCGCTAGTAGCCAGTCCCCAACAACGAAAACTACACCACCCCAAACGGAGAAAAGGATGAGAGATTCCCCTATGAAAACACCACGGGCAGCGAAAAGGAAAAGATACTATCCTCCTACACCAAATCGCAAGTTAACCCCACTAAAAACTCCTGGGACAGCCACAAGACAAAGTGTGATAGAGGTAAGAAGTTCACAATCACAACGATGTACTAACCTGCTATTTATTATGAGTTAAAAAATGAGGAATACGAGACTGCTCGCCCCTTTACCAACTCGCTCCGCAATTTTTTAAATGTAACAGTTAATTTAGTATTTCCCTGAAATCTGAAATGATCTTGTATACAGATTTATTTGATTGCATAGTAGTCGATCTCTATACTTACTTTATAAAGAACAACATGTCATAGAGACGGTGACTGCTTAATTAAGTTAAGACCTTCTAGCAGTTCATTTCGTTTTTATTAATCACATTTCTTCCATGTTGCCCATGATTTGTAATGGCATCATCATGCTATTATGCCCGTGGATATACAGAGTGAACTTAACAATGATAAATTAATATGATAATACCTTTTAAATAATCACAAACATGAATTATGTTTGTTATTTACAGCTAGGTAGAGTAGATGAGAGTGGTTTTCAACCTTTTTCATCAATGCCAATTTTTTATTTAGCATTTGAGCCACGGACCACCATTTCATGAGATTTAGTCTTGCTGACCCAACACTAAAGAATGCTGTTATCGTTGGATACGATTTTGTCCACAATTTCATTCTCTAATTATGTAGACTAGTTACTAGACTTCTTCTAAATTAAGTAATGCAGATGTAACAATGATTTAACTGATTTAACTCTTGAGACCGTAAAATGAAACCAAATGGACCCATAAGGGTCAAAAGGTAAATAACTTATAAGGGTCCAATTGGTTACAAACTCCATAATTTAGCTGGGGACCAGCACCACTGGTGGTCCCTGGACCACTGGTTGAAAACCACTGACTAAGATCAAGCATTTGCGCTTTTCCTGTATCAATTTAAAATTTAAGTTTTACTTTGACATTGCTCTTGCTCTGCAAGTCTGCATACCACTTTGTGTAGTAGTTCGTATGGTGTAAGAAAAATGTGTTTTGTTGGACTGTCTTTTTCTGTTTTAAAATTGGCAATATAAAGCTCCAAAACCTATTATCATCACCCGTTTATTGATAACTGAAGATGTAGCCTATTATAAAATATAAACCTAACCTCACGTCACCAGGCTTTCCACCTCTGAGGAAAGCCTAGTCTGTGTTACAAAATTGCTGTGTGAATCGGTCAGGAGCGGATGATATCGTTGCAGTCATTGTTTTGTAGTCATCAGGCAGCAACCGGAAGAATAACAAAATAATAAAAGCGTGACTCGTTCTCTTGTAGCCTGCAGCTTTTATTGAGAAAAATCGGTTTGAGGGAAAGGAAGTTCCAGATTGATGGTTCCTGCCTGATGACTACAAAACAATGACTGCAACGATATCATCCGTTCCCGACCGGATCATAAACCCAAAAAGGAATGCTGCCCTGGCTATTATAAACCTATAATTATGTATTTAAGTTGTAATGCACACTCTGCTTAATCTTTCAGCTTATCATTCATTATCCTACGGCTAAACCAATCACACTGAGATGCCCCAAATCTGCAGCAGGGATTTTGGAGAACATCGCAAAGGAAAAATGGTCAACTGCTGCAAACCTCATCATGAAACACGACACACTGCTGGACACAATCAAAGAATCTGTGCTCATTCTCCTAAACAATGAATGCAAGAGACTTTGCCAGCCAAAACAAGATTTCATGCTGTTTCGTTGTTCTCCCAAAAACTTGAAATCCTTTTCATTTGCCAAGATGGGGTCAGATCTCCAACGTCTAGCTCCATTCCTGTTCTCACTGTTGTCCACCATCACAAACCAGTCTCCACTCCAAATCTGTGCTGCTGCATCTGTACTCTTGAGAGGAAGACATGAAAAATTGCCATCTGCTTTTGCATATTATATAATAGTGCGGCGGATAACCAAACAATTGTGCATTTTATGACTAAAGCATGAAACTTTCAGAATATCATCTACACACCCCAAGGTTTGATTTCAGACGTGGAACCACTTTCTGACTGACCTCTGGTGACCTTGAGGGGTCATTGACCTCAGAATTGCATTTTTGCACGTTTTGCTCCATTATTTTCCACTATAATAATTTATTATGTTTGTTAAATGGAAGTTTTGTTCTAATGAATGACAACTTAAACCCCAATAGTCTACATAAATGGTGAATCATGTCAACTTTTATGATATAAATGTTATGACATTGTTATAACATTAAAAACATCTAGGAGAGAGAGAGTGAGGCGGTTAAGCTCATATATGGAAGGTATTGTGCATGTTATGACTAAAGCATGGCTAAAACATTTCTACAGTGTTTCTATATACCATGAGGTTTGTTTTTAGACGTGGAAACACTTCTGAATTTACATCTGGAAATTGTCAGAGGCTGTACACATTTCGGGCTGTCAAACCATGCTGTAAACTGCCCATGTTAAACCCAGAAATGTTTTTTCCTTTAAACTTTTATGATTAAAATGTCATCTATAGGCTGGCAGATGATGATTGTTTGCTAAAAGTTATATGTTGGACAATTTTAGTAATTAGCATAATGAGCAAATAAATAAGCTTAATGAGCAAATTAACTGGAAATGGCTATCATTTTGCATCCATTTAACTTTGAAAGGTGACTTAAGAGTCAAAGTCTATGTTTGTGATATCCAGAAATGCATCTGTTATTATAGTGAAGTCATACACCCTTTCCTCATTAGCATAATTGGCATAAATTATGTAAAACGTAGGTACAAATTAGGAATTAGCTATAGTGTTATTGCTTTTAGTCAACATATCAAGGTTGTTTTATAGTCTACATCTATATTATGTTACATAAATTAATCTCTTGCCATAACAAAATTATGAAATTGTTCCTCATTTGCATAATTTGCATAAAGTATATAATAATTCGTCTTTCGGTCTATTTTATGACATGTCTAATCCAGTGGAGTGACGGGGCAGCAGTGGCTCATGAGGTAGATGATCGGACGTCTTGGAATCTGAAAGCAAGGCCTGATGCACACTCTGATGTCATGCATTGGCTGCATTGGAACATTGATGAACATGTCTGTGATAAAAGCAGGCATCGAGTGTTATCAGATGCTTGTGCTTGTGATACTGTCTCCTTACTCTCCTACCATGTGAGAAAGTACCATGCCTAGTCTCTCAATACAGTTCCTGTTGGAACTTCTACAACCCATTCACAAGAAGGATGGCCATAGCTGAATGAGCCACCTGGGAAACAGAAGGTCCCAGGTTCAATTCCAGGCCCTGGCAATGTGTCGAGGTATACATAAGCAAGACCCTTAATCCCCAACTACCCCTGACCTCAAAGGTCTGACGGCCTTGAGCAGCAATAACCTAATTGAAGCAGAAAACAGAATTTTCCAATATGGTTAATATAAGGTCTAATACACAAAGATGAAGACAAAGAAGATGTAGAGGCTGAAGGGAATGAGGAGAGAGATGATGAAGATAGTGGAAAAAGACCATTGAGTGTGAGGTTGTGGTTCTAAGTGAACTCACTAGTGCTCATTATGGTACATTTTTTGTCCACTCAGTCTGTGTCTCAGAGTAGGGCTGTGGACAGTTCAGAGACTTGCCTACCGGTGACATTGTCGGTAGGCAGGTTTTTCATTTCAAACATTTAAATGTTTTAATTTGATTTTGCTTTAGCTTGGATTCTCCATCGATGTCACTGGTAGCAAGTGTTATGACAGAAATGGTACCATATTATCTCCCAACATCTCCTTAAATTCCTGCCACCTGGTATAGAAGGCTTAAGAGTATCAAACAGTTACTTCCCCCAAAACGTATGAACACTGAAAGCTCGCCATGCTGCCCCCAAAACCAAAATCATGAGATGAATAGGGCATACAATAGCAGTGGCAGCCATTTTCGGGTTCCATCGTTCCAGACCCCATTGTTTTTCCCCCATAGAGATTTCTACGAATATTTATATAAAACAAATAATAAGCCTATAGAATCAAGCCATCCAGGACCGTACTGAATCATGACGTTAAAACATTTGATTCTGTGATTTATTTTTAAATATTTAATTATATAATATACAATAGCCTTTGTTTTGTTTTTATTTATGGTCATTAATTACCAGGACCCTGGATCCTGGATTGATATATATATTGTTTGGAAATCTCTATATGTGAAAAATGAATGGAGTCTGGATGGATGGAACCATAAAATAGCCACCACTGCTATGCCCTATAGCACCTTTGAATATACTGTAACGATATTCATTGGATATAAAAACCAAAAAAACTCATCAATCAAGTCTTTCTGTATTTTTCTCTTCCATAACTTCATTAAAAAAAGATTAAGACCAATACAATAATGTTAAAATAACGACAACTATCTCTTCTGTGGTTCTTGTCATTTTTTACTCTTCGCTTTGACCATCTCCTTATACCTCTTCATACAGTCCTTTTTGTAGCTCTATGAAGAGCTGCATCTTTATTTTATTTTGCTAGCACTGTAGAAAGTGTCATGCTTTAGTCATAAAATGCACAATACCTTCCATATATGAGCTTAACCGCTCTCTATAGATGTTTTTAATGTTATTACAATGTCATAACATTTATATCATAAAAGTTGACATGATTCACCATCTCTGTAGACTTTTGGGCTTTAAGTTGTCATTCATTAGAACAAAACTTCCATTTAACAAACATAAATAATTATTATAGTGGAAAATAATGGAACAAAACGTGCAAAAATGCAATTCTGAGGTCAATGACCCCTCAAGGTCACCAGAGGTCAGTCAGAAAGTGGTTCCACGTCTGAAATCAAACCTTGGGGTGTGTAGATGATATTCTGAAAGTTTCATGCTTTAGTCATAAAATGCACAATACCTTCCATATATGAGCTTAACCGCCGCACTATAAACAGTGTTCTGCAGTATGGTGGGGCAAAAAAGGCTGTGTTTCAAAGACTTTGCAAGTTAGGGATTTCAACCAGCCATGTCTCAGCAGTCAAGAAGCAACGTTTACTGGCAAACACATGTGGTGAAGCACTTCAGAAGCTCAAAGCTGCCAACGAATTGTTCCTCAACCCCCAGCCAAACTCAGATGGTGACCTGGACCTCAACCCCCAGCAAGGCTCGGATGGAGATGTTTTGAGATGTATGGAAATGCTTGAATTGTCTGGTAAGAGGGACAGAATTTTTAAATGTTTAACCCTCAAATTGAAAATAAATGTTGTTCATTTTTTCTTTGTGTATTACTATAATGATGCATGACTTAACACCAGTGTGATTTTTTTTGTATTATTCATACCCAGAGCCTTATAATAAATGTAATGATTTCCTATTATTCTTACTTTTGTTTTTGCAATAGAGGGAGCACCGAGCACTTCAGCTGTAGACGAGGCAAGTGTCAGAGAGGACATGGACTGGTTAGACATGGACATCCAGGACACAGAGGAACAACAAAGCACTTCACAACAGCAGACCAGTGAATTAGAATTCCAGACTTTCAATGCATTAATGGCTGCCGCAGAGGCATCACCACCACTAAGCCTAGAGTTAACCAACCAGCCACCACACAGCTACTCAATAATATTAGACAATCTGGACTTCTACATGCCCACACACCACCAGTCAATAGATAGAAGCAACAAATCTATACACTGGACTCATCTCATGGCTGTGGAAGACAGAGTACCCACCCACCACCTCAGCAACGAGAAACCCCGGCTGTCTCTCACAGGGTACGACATTAAGACATCTATGCCTAGCCGTGAATCGCAATGGAGCATGGAACAGGAATTCATTGTACTCGGAGCAAGAATCCTCACCCAGCATCTTGACGCCTTCAAACCCCTACGCAACGTTGCAGTCCATCACATTCCCCATGAGTATTCAGAGAACATGTCAAAGGCTTCCACCCATGTAAGTGCTGTTAGCTAAACAATGCAATTAGTATTAACCTTCACTGTCAATGTGTATAGACATAAGCCTGTGTTGTTATAATCACTATATTGTCAATATACTCTTCATAGCATCCCCTTGGTCTCCTCTTTAAAAATGAGAACGAATCTGACGACCTGCAAGCCATTCTGGAGCATATACAGACCAAGTAAGTAATTTTAAATGTGAATTGTGTGTGTGTGTGTGTGTGTGTGTGTGTGTGTGTGTGTGTGTGTGTGTGTGTGTGTGTGTGTGTTTGAGAGAGAGAGAGGCTGAATGGTGTTAAAAGACTTGTGTATTTTGTAGCTATGTACCAAAGGGCAAGGATGGCATGGAAACTCTCCTGGTTGGAGGTGACAGGCTCACTGAAGGTGCCAGTCGCAAAATGCAGTGGACCATGGGCAATGGAAGATCACCCGAAGTAAGACTTGCAGGAATGCAGTTCAAGTTTGAAGACTGTGAATTTAAATGGTCAACAGATGGTTACGAAATGAATAGTTTTTTGGCTAATAAAATAAAAGCTTGTGCTGTCCCCCAATAGCATGTTGACTTCAAGGATATCTTTATATTTAAACACACAATGCCCTTGTCTAAGAGAACAAGTAATAATACTTGTTGCAAATTGAACAAAGTTTGATTACCATATATAGATTGAAGCTTCAAACTTTTGTTTCTGCTATAGTGTAATCTAATACAAAATGTCATTCAGATATATCATAAGGTCTTCTTCAAAGACGCGTCTGCCAAAGACCACGGTACCTTGCTGGCGAACATGAACAAGCTCAGGTTTGTAATACCGACTCAAAATGTAACCCTATTCAAAAATACCTTATGATCATATTAGTTGAATGCTCATAATTTCTGTTTATTAAACCTGTTTATTTAACTGTATCTTCTGTTTATTCTGCAGTGAAAACCGGCCCCATGAATTTTGGCCTGTCCATGTGCATGCGTGCGTGCGTGTTTGAGTGTTTGAGTGAGTGAGTGAGTGAATGAGGGAGAGAGAGATAGGGCAAAGTGATCTATGAAGTCCTGTCCCCAGTGAACACCTGGCCGCTATTGGCTTGGTATCAAAAGATTCAACTGGTTCGTGTAACTGTCTGTCTGTCTGTCTGTCTGTCTGTCTGTGGGCGTGTGTGTGCGCGCGTGTGCGTGCAAAAGGAGTTGGCCCAGTCGTCTTGCAAGTGTGAGTCTGTGTGTGAGAGAGAGAGAGAAAGAGGGGCACAATATAGTGCAATTAAACTTGTTAATATGTCCTAGGTGCAGCAATGCGAAGAAGGGCCCAAAAGTTGCATTCAATGCATATAAAGAGTTTGTGGCTAAAGAGACAGCAGCACTTTTCCTGGCAGCAGCAATGACCATTTTTCAGCTGAAGGATGTCTCTGGTATAACACATTTTTTTTATCAATTAAAACATTTTCATTCCTATATTGGATTAATAGGTAGTATTTCCATCAACATGCTGTTTTTTCTTGCACTGTTTCCGCTAACAGAAACGCCTGAGGGATTCATCCCAGACAACGTAAGGGATGCCGAGGATATGGAACTCAAGCGGACCTGGCTGCATGACAAAGCAGCGCTAGTTGTGAAAACCTTCGTCAACATCAATGACACCACGTCTGCCGTTGCAACAGCGGTTACCCTGGCCGAAGAACAACAACCTGAGGTTTTTTAACATTTCCATAATAGTAATTTGTTTGTTTGATGAGGCCGTGCCATCTAGACTAAAATAGTTAGTATGTATGTTAGCAATACAAATATGTAAACCATATTGTAAGATATTGCAGTGTGACTGTCACTGTACCAAAGGGGTGCCCACCCTTTTTTGACTTGAGAGCTACTTTCAAAATGACCAGCTCAACAAGATCTACCCACCTGGAAATAGTTTAAATATGTACCTGAGGGTGCTTTAGAATAGCGGCGCTGGCATTACATATAAGACAAATGTACTTGGAATGGGAAATAGAGGGGGGGAAATGGAATAGGTAGGGTTTTTTTTGTATTTAATTTATAATGCTACCGATGTTTGTGCACAGCAACACTGAAAACAAAATGTTGCATTGTGGATTTGAGCTGACAGGTGCTTTTTGATCAAGTCACCTTTAATTCAAGTGGCAGATGCCAAGAATTGTTTATATTATATATATATTATATATATATATTATATATTGAATTGAAATATTCTTTAGGGGCATGTTGTCATGTGATTCACCTGTGCCTTGCTGTACCACATTTGTCTTAGGCATAGCACACTGTATTCCACTGTCTTTCTTTTAAGTCTTACACTGTTGTCTCCACAGACACAGCTTAGGTGCCGCATGGAAGGCTGCTCAAAGGTCTACAAGCACAAGAAGTCTCGCAATACACATGAGCTCAAATACCACAAACTCCAGCTACAACCAGATGTACCGACCTCCCCAACCACCCCTACAATGGACCACAAAACAGAACATTCAGTGGCAAGATTAAGCTTTGTTTTTTTTTTAATGAATCTACGCGATGCTGTGAAAGAAGGAGACGGAAAGAGGCTATTGAAGCTGTACACAGTTGCCCTTATGTCTCCCGCTTCGAATGGGATCAGTGTATTGAAACGGGGAAAATCAGGTGCAATCAGGCCTTTCAATAGACTGAGTAGACGTCTACCCGTCTACTCAGGTGCTCAGTAGGTTGATTCCTTCCGATTGTGTCGGTTGATCTGTGCAGTTTAATGCATCGCATGCAGCTACTGGAGCTCAGTAGGTGATCATTCCTTTCAATGCAGCCGTAACATCGAACATGCACTGCTCCCGTGCTTGCGGTTATGTTTAGGTTAGGATTAGAGATGCACTGCTCCCGTGCTTGCGGTTATGTTTAGGTTAGGATTAGAGATAGGGATAGTAATTTCGGAACAAGGAACCTTCTGACTAACGACACGGCACCGCTCCAGTAGCTGCATGCGATGCATTAAACTGCACAGATCAACCGACACAATCGGAAGGAATCAACCTACTGAGCACCTGAGTAGACGGGTAGACGTCTACTCAGTCTATTGAAAGGCCTGATTGCACCTGATTTTCCCCGTTTCAATACACTGATCCCAATCGAAGCGGGTGCTTATGTACTATAAAGCATATGGTCACACTCAGTATGCCTACAGCACCTTCCTGCTATCGGTGCAACTGAATGCCACTCTTTCACCCAAGTTGGTCCACAGCATCACATATAACCGTTTTTGGAGCAGCAGGGGGGGGAAAGGAAATAACATCAGCCTAGACTTGCACCTGGAACACTTGAACAATTTCCTCAAGTCTTTCTTGAAGGGCCTTGGAGCAAACCTGACCGAGCAATCTGCCAGCAGAATTAGTAGGTCCATCAGTGTCCTCAAGCACTTGTTAGATGCCACAGACGCTGAGTTGGGAGTGGCCAAGCAAAGTGGCAGGCATCACACACCTGACCAGACAAACGACATCAGAGCACTGGTCCAGGTTGCCCTTGAGGGAGAGCTCTTTGCAAGTCATCCCGGCAGAGAATTCAGTGCCTTCCCTCGTTTTGACAGGAACCTCCTGTCCAAATTCAATTACAGTGAATATCGTTTGTGGATGAAGGCTAGGCTAAGAGAATGGAGAGTAGTTCAAATGTGAAACTTCCCTGAGTATTTTGTCTCCCATTTCTCATGTGCAATTGTACGGTGCCGTGTCGTTAGTCAGAAGGTTCCTTGTTCCGAAATTACTATCCCTATCTCTAATCCTAACCTAAACATAACCGCAAGCACGGGAGCAGTGCATGTTCGGACTAACGGGACTTCGGATCTATGGGCAGTTCCCAATTGTACAGGGACATATTTTGGCTTAACAAAGCTCTGAATGTAGGGTAACCATTTGTCCTTATCATTTCTTTTATATGTTTGTGTGTCTGTTATAAATGTTGCTTTTTCATTGTTTAATTTGTAAAATAAAATGCTTTGAACACCACCTTTGCATTTCTTAAATAGCACTGTGTTAATACAGCATAAGGTCTCAAAGGACAGGCAGTCGTCAGACTTCCACAAAACAATTTATTGTGAGAGAGAGCATAAGTTGATTCATACATGACATGATAGTCCTACAGGATATAGTGTTTTTGGGTCACACGTCTGGGAAGCTTCAAAGGATTAGACAGACAATGGCTTTCTCCACAGGGTACCGCATGGGAATCTCTTGAGGTGTTGACTTCCCTTAAAAGTGTTACCAAAATAATTATTCTACATTCTCTACTTGTACTGTAAATTAACCCCTGAGCTGCATGAGACCTGCTTGATTGGATCAACCCAACAAAATGTTTCCTGTGACTAAAGCCAAATTTAACCTGGAAAGTGGTCCATCTTAACATTCTAATGTCTTTGATTGTTACGTCATGTTGATAAATATTTAACTGTCCAGAAGAGAGAAGCACTTCATGGATGGCTGATGTTTGATGTCAATCTCTCCCGGATTTAATCCACACCATGCAATAAGGGAACGCCATCTTAAAATAGTTATATATTTAGATCAATGAGCAAGGAAATTGATAAGAAGCTCCTGGATTCTGTTTGTCTAGCACAGTGGTTTTAAAAAAATAATATCCAGGTCCATTATTTGGCATTTGAGATTTAGCCCATTCTGGGTGTTTTAAGCATTATGTTATACTGTAGCTGTTCAAGTAGATCTACAAGCTCATAGCGCTGCACCGAGTGCCGCGCTACAAGCTTGTAGATCTGCTATTTTTTGAAAAATCCTGAAAATGTGGTGCAAATGTTTTTAACTCAAATCTTTGCTTCCGGGGGGTCCCTGGAACAACATATTTTCAGATGGGGGTCGGCAGCCAATGACATATTTTTGGGGGTCCTCGACATGAAAATGTTTGAGAACCACTGACATAGAAACATGGGTTTTTCAGAAAACTGCCTTAGATTTAGAAGACATTTGTAGAATTGTCCTCAGGTCTAAATGGGTGAAGCTCTGACCTTAAACGTTAAATATGTGGTACCATAGGAGAGATAAACGTTTACCAAAATGATTATTCTACATTCTCTAATATGGTGTATACTGTAAATGAAGTAATGCAGACTATAATAGAACTCTAGGGAGTGTAAAATGAAACCAAATTGACCCGTCAATCGGTAGACTTAAAAAGCAAGGCTTTTGCACACCTACAACCGACAAGAAATAGAGTATCCAACAATGAAAACTTTATTAAGTTGCATTCAGAAAAGTACATAAGTATTGACTCAAAACAAAACAAATGTACATGCTCAGGCCAACTTCAAATGTCATCATTTGAGCTGGAATTGGAATCCTCATTGGAATCACAGTATGTGTCTTCATCTGACTCATCAAAATACCCACGGTAATAAATATCTGGCGGACAAATGCTAGCACCCTCTGTGGGGTTGGCAGGCGGCATATCTTCAATGTCATGAAAAACATCATTGATAACTTGTAATATGTGCCGTGCATGTTCGTGGCTGTAGACAGGAAGGTGGTTATCTATGTAATCTTTGTCGAAGATGTGTGCACACTTTTCCAAAACGGCAACAATCAATTGATCACTAAATCCTGTACAAGCAGCCTGGCTAGTAAAGAGGTATGGGAGGTCTGCAACCAAATCGTTTTTGTACTTCTCCAACTGTGCCTTGATTAATGTTTTGTGATTACGTGTAACCACCCTTGACTGCAAAGGTACACAAATATTTTTCTGCTGCTCATAAATGGGTAGAGGCTCCACACAAACACCTGATCCATCACATGAACATGACTTATGGCAAAATGTACAGCACAGATGACCTGGCTCAAGACTTTCTGTAATCTCTTCAAATTTACTATACAAAGCTTTTCTCAAGCAACTGGTTCTGCCTTCTGTAAACAAATCTCGTACTGCCTTATCCACATGAAATGACCTTGTGTTGTATAAAACTGCGTGTGATTGCACTCCGTTTCTCCCAGCTCTGCCAGCCTGTTGGACTATCGCTTCTGTGTCGTTTGGTGGACCAAACATCACCACATGAGAGATATTGGGAAAGTTGAGGCCCATCCCGAGCGCAGTTGTGGCAGCAACAACTCTGCAATTCCCCTGTCCATTCAGTGAACTAATTACAAAGTTCTTGTTGTCTTTGTCAGTCCCTTTATGGTACATGCCAATCAATTCATTGTCCCACTTTTTCTCTGGGTCCCTGTCTAACCAGAAATCTTCACCTAGTTCTGCTTTCAGATAGTGGTACACCTCTGCTGTCTTGTCACGTGACCGGCAGTAGATAATGATCTGTGCCATCGCTGTTCCCTTGGCTCGAACATCATCCACTATCCAGTCAAGACATTGTACTTTTTCGTGGCGTGGTGCTGAGGCTAGTGCTAGTCGGATGTTGGTTCTGTTGGGGCTCACAATCACCCGTGTTGCATTCTCCATTGCTAGAAGTCTGGTGACTCTGTCTCTGGACTCCATGTCTGCTGATGCGGTCAGAGCCAACACTGGGGTGCCTGAAGAAGACATAAGAATAAGAATATAATACATGATGTCACAAATAAACAGTGCTATTTATTGCAGAATAGTGCAATGGTAAATTACAAGACATCAAAATAATTAGCCTGGTAAAACAGAATGTGAGTTCACGTGACCGGCTGGTTTATCAAACTATGGGATGAGACATCAGACCAAACCAACAGAACAGGTTTATTCATTATGTACCGCACTACAGTTAACCCATTTAGACCTGAGGCCGCATCTGTGTCGCCTTATAGCTTTTAACCATTATTTAAAACTGTAGCTGTTGAAAAATAGCAGATCTACAAGCTATTTTTCAACTCAAATATTTGCTTCTGGGGGCTCCCTGGAACAACATATTTTCAGATGGGGGTCGGTGGCCAATTACATATAATTTTGGGTGTCCTTGACGTTAAATAGTTTGAGCACCACTGATATAGAAAACTGTCATGATTTTGTATGACATTTTGTAGAATCTGGTCTCAGATTTAAATGGGTTAAAGGGTTCATTTTACTCACCTTGTTTCACAATGGATCGGAGTACACTAAGCTTTGAAAAGCTATCTCTGAAGGCAGGTTTCCCCTTTGCACCCAGTCCCCTGATGAAGACAATAAAGCAGACAATGTTGATGATTACCACATTGAAGCCAGTAGCCTAATGTTCCACTTGTGTTCACAGATAACATGTTGTTGATTGATTATGTTATTAACAGTTTGTAGAATGGGTACAGTTCAACTACAGTACAAGTAAGAGAATAAATCCATTAAAAGCACTAAGACTAGTTTTCATCAGGGTCACCCGGTTTCTATTCATCAGAACATTTAAAGACAAATAAACACTTCTATGCAACTTCTATACAACAAAAAAAGAAATCATCATATACACATGAAAAATAGGGGGCCTACGTCCTAGCCCTGGTAGTCTACTACAGTGATTTTTAACCAGTGTTCCGGGGACCACCAGTGATCTTTGAGCGGGTTACAGGTGGTCCCCAGTTAAATTATGGAAAGTTGGTTACCAAATGTACCCTTATTATAGATTATCTCAACTCTCTCTATTGTTAAACATCTGCATTACTTAATTTAAAAGAAGTCTACACAATTACAGAATGTAGAATGTTATTTTGATCAACGTTTGCCTGCTATCTCTCCTAATCATACAGCATGGAATTGTGGACATTTTATACAACAATAACAAAATATTGAGGCTAATTGTCTTCAAATAGTGGTCTGTGGCTCAAGTTCTGAATAAATAAGGTGCCTTGATATGAAAAGGGTTTAAAACCACTGCCCTACTAGTCTACAACACAAATAATCATAAGTTTAAACAGTAACAGGAGATTCTATATATATTTACCATTTATATGCGATGTGTACTTCATCGACCACTATTCCCATGATGTTTTCACGATCAGAGCCGGATTTACCTTGCTGAGGGCCCCCGGGCTGGAGCAAATTTGAGGGCCCCCCTTGGGGCGCGCGGCGAAGCCGCGCGTCCCGTGATTTGGCCGAGCGGCGCAGCCGCGAGGCCGGAACATTTTTGGGCTATTTTGTTTTCATTTTGGGGTACCCAGGCCCCTAAAAAGAGAGGCAGGCAGGCAGAAGCTCTCGATGGTTTAACCATAATACAACTAAATACAATAACAATACACACATTTCACTTGAATTGGATTTCACTTTATAATTTTATAATTCAAAAAAAAAAAAAAAAAAAAATATATATATATTTTTTTTGGGCCCCCCTAGTCGGGGGCCCCCGGGCTTCAGCCCACCCTAGCCCAACGGTAAGTCCGGCTCTGTTCACGATACACAGGACTTTCCAGCATTTTCAGCCACTTATCATTCATCAGCCAAGCCTCTGGACTGCCAAATACTAATTGATAGGATCCCTGTTCTAGGTCTGTAACGTTGTGAACACCAAGCTGCATAGCAGTAACTCCTAGTTTTGTTGCTTCTTTTATCTGGTCCTCCATCAGCGCGACGAGTGGCGAAACAATGATGAAGATAGGATTGCTGTCTGGGAACATTTTCTTTGTCACCAACGGTGCTAGTTGATATACTAAGCTTTTTCCAAAACCTGTAGGAAGAACGCAGAGAATGTCCCGTGCACTGAGAAACTCCACAAGTGCATACTCTTGCTCTTGTTTAATTGCTGTTATTGAATCAATTTCTGCAATAACTTCCCCTATGGCTGTTTTTATTCCGTCGGTAACGTCACTGCTAGCTACTAGCTCCGCCATGTTTGTTGTGGTGAATGAGTCGAGCAGTACATACGTCATCAACTGCTCAAATCGTTCCTGATTGGCCAACGTGCGCTGTCAATCACAGAGCCCTGAGCTCGGTCGCGGATTGGCTCGTACCAAAGCTGATACAATGCTAAAGACTTTGTATTACCATTTTGCCAGACTCAACCCTCCTGGCAGAATGAAATGTTGTCCAGTAGGGGGAGTGGGTTTACCCAGGCTAGCGTAGGCTATGCCTGTGAGGACAAACATTTTAAAATCGTGATTTTTAATTTTATGAATGTATTGTTTTATTGCCATTTTAACCATAAATCTACAAAGCATAGTGCACAACAACCCCCTGGCACACTCATCTTCTAAATCAGTGGATTCTCAACCCTTTTCATAATTGCTAAAGAGGTTTGCACCATCTTATGCAAACATTTACATGAGCATATGGGAACAGACAGCCCTAGAAAAATGCAGACTAAAACCAACACATTACTATAGATTTCTGGATGATATCTTTGGAATATGGGAACATAGCAAAGAAGAATTCCAGGCATTTATTGATGTGTTAAATAGCCATCATAGATCCATAACGATAAAATATGTGACACACACGGAAAGTATTGACTTTCTTGATGTCACAATCTTCAAGGGCCCAAACTTCAACACAAACGGGAAATTAGACTTAAAAGTATTCTTTAAGGAAACAGACACTCACGCCTTACTACACAAAACGTCATTCCACCCACCACACTCGTACACAGGTATAGTCAAATCACAACTGCTGCGATTCCATAGGATTTGCACGCAAGGAAGTGATTTCAAAATAGCCTGTAAAACGCTATTTAATGCTCTCAGACTACGAGGTTACACCAGGACATTCCTACGGAAAGCTCACAATACCTTCTTAGAGGTAAGAGTACGGGATCAAGGCCCAAAAATAGCCCTAGTAACCAGTTATTCAACACAGAGCAGACTAGCCAACAACAGATTAAAAAGGAATTTTGAGAACCGAACAGATGATCTTCTAAAGGAATATAAAATAATATCAGCCTACAGAAAAAACAAAAATCTTAAAGACTATCTGGTACAGAGCAAGCTAAAAGGAATCAACACACCAGCACGCCAGAGACCAGAATACTTCAAACCCAAACAAATAGTTAAAAATAGAACTACAAAACGTGTGCTGGAGATTAAACAACAGATAACAGCCAGCACCAGCAACTGTATTTATTTAATCACATGTGAAAAATGTGGCTTACAATATGTCGGAGAAACGAGTAAAACAATAGCTGCAAGGCTGAGACAACACAGGTACAATATTAACAATGCAAAAAAGACAACTACAAGGATTGTCCAACATTTCATGGCACATGGCATTGCAGATCTAAAAGTGTCTGGACTCCAACACAATCCCAACTGGACAGTAGGACAAAGACGTTTTAATGAAAGACAGTGGATCAAGAACCTCAACACGGATTTTCCTGGAGGTTTAAACATGCCAAAAAATTAGACAAGTTGTTTTGATTTTGTACCAAAACTCCACAGACACATAGACAAAGCCAACACTCAATGGAAATCAGACTTTGAATAGGGGACACATTAGCACATTCCAAATCAACCTGGGACAAGAAACAAAGAGGTGTCACTGACACCAAATGGGCCATTAGACACCCAGGGAACAAAAGAGAAACACATGTAAATTTTTCTTTTTTGAAATGGAGCCATGGGGTGAATTAACCCCAATAAGGCTAAATAAACCAAAAATCCTACAACAATAGGGTCAATTTAAACTCAGGGATAAACTGGATAAAATCTAAGAGTGATTGGATTAGACTTCCTTCAGGTACATGGCGAATGCACTCATTCCTTGCAATGTACTTACATACACTTACATATGTAAGTACATTGTACATATGTAAGTACATTGCACTGAAGTCCCCAGGTCCCCCCAGTGCATCCCCAAATTGAGCACCCCAATATCCTATCAAGTCCATCCATTTTTCACCCAAAAAGTCTCACTTCCGGTTTCAGATATTGTGCCAGTGCCTCCCCAGACAGTGCCCCCCAAGTGCCCCCCCACTGTCCCCCAGTGTCCCCCCAGTGCCTCCCCAGACAGTGCCCCCCAGTGTCCCCCCAGTGCCTCCCCATACAGTGCCCCCCCAAGTGCCCCCCAAGTGCCTCCCCAGACAGTGCTCCCCCAAAGTAGCCCCCCCCCCCCCCCAGTGTCCCCCAGTGCCCCCCAGTGTCCCCCCAGTGCATCCCCAGGCAGTGCCCAAAGAGTATCACTTCCGGTTTCAGATATTGGGTAAAAATGAATGGAATTGATATGGAATTGGGCACCCCAATATCCTATCAAGTCCATCCATTTTTCACCCAAAAAGTCTCACTTCCGGTCTCAGATATTGTGCCAGTGCCTCCCCAGACAGTGCCCCCCAAGTGCCCCCCCACTGTCCCCCAGTGTCCCCCCCAGTGCCTCCCCAGACAGTGCCCTCCAGTGTCCCCCCAGTGCCTCCCCATACAGTGCCCCCCCAAGTGCCCCCCAAGTGCCTCCCCAGACAGTGCTCCCCCCAAGTAGCCCCCCCCCAGTGTCCCCCAGTGTCCCCCCAGTGCATCCCCAGGCAGTGCCCAAAGAGTATCACTTCCGGTTTCAGATATTGGGTAAAAAATGAATGGAATTGATATGGAATTGGGCACCCCAATATCCTATCAAGTCCATCCATTTTTCACCCAAAAAGTCTCACTTCCGGTTTCTCCCCCCCAGTGTCCCCCCAGTGCCTCCCCAGACAGTGCCCCCCCAAGTGCCCCCCAAGTGCCTCCCCAGACAGTGCCCCCCAGTGTCCCCCAGTGCCTCCCCAGACAGTGCCCCCCAGTGTCCCCCCAGTGCCTCCCCAGACAGTGCCCACCCAAGTGCCCCCCCAGTGACTCCCCAGACAGTGCCCCCCAGTGTCCCCCTAGTGACTCCCCAGACAGTGCCCCCCAAGTGCCCCCCCACTGTCCCCCAGTGTCCCCCCAGTGCCTCCCCAGACAGTGCCCCCCAGTGTCCCCCCAGTGCCTCCCCATACAGTGCCCCCCCCCCCAAGTGCCCCCCAAGTGCCTCCCCAGACAGTGCTCCCCCAAAGTAGCCCCCCCCCCAGTGTCCCCCAGTGCCCCCCAGTGTCCCCCCTGTGTCCCCCCAGTGCATCCCCAGGCAGTGCCCAAAGAGCATCACTTCCGGTTTCAGATATTGGGTAAAAATGAATGGAATTGATATGGAATTGGGCACCCCAATATCCTATCAAGTCCATCCATTTTTCACCCAAAAAGTCTCACTTCCGGTTTCAGATATTGTGCCAGTGCCTCCCCAGACAGTGCCCCCCAAGTGCCCCCCCACTGTCCCCCAGTGTCCCCCCAGTGCCTCCCCAGACAGTGCCTCCCAGTGTCCCCCCAGTGCCTCCCCATACAGTGCCCCCCCAAGTGCCCCCCAAGTGCCTCCCCAGACAGTGCCCCCCAAGTGCCCCCCCACTGTCCCCCAGTGTCCCCCCAGTGCCTCCCCAGACAGTGCCCCCCAGTGTCCCCCCAGTGCCTCCCCATACAGTGTACCCCCAAGTGCCCCCCAAGTGCCTCCCCAGACAGTGCTCCCCCCAAGTAGCCCCCCCCCAGTGTCCCCCCAGTGCATCCCCAGGCAGTGCCCAAAGAGTATCACTTCCGGTTTCAGATATTGGGTAAAAAATGAATGGAATTGATATGGAATTGGGCACCCCAATATCCTATCAAGTCCATCCATTTTTCACCCAAAAAGTCTCACTTCCGGTTTCTCCCCCCCAGTGTCCCCCCAGTGCCTCCCCAGACAGTGCCCCCCCAAGTGCCCCCCAAGTGCCTCCCCAGACAGTGCCCCCCAGTGTCCCCCAGTGCCTCCCCAGACAGTGCCCCCCAGTGTCCCCCCAGTGCCTCCCCAGACAGTGCCCACCCAAGTGCCCCCCCCAGTGACTCCCCAGACAGTGCCCCCCAGTGTCCCCCTAGTGACTCCCCAGACAGTGCCCCCCCAAGTGCCCCCCCAGTGCCTCCCAAGACATTGCCCCACCAAGTGCCCCCCCAGTGCCTCCCCAGACATTGCCCCCCCCCCCCATGTGCCCCTCCCAGTGTCCCCCCAGTGCCCCCCAAGTGCCCCCCCAGTGTCCCCAAGTGCCCCCCCAGTGTCCCCCCAGTGCCTCCCCAGACAGTGCCCCCTCAGTGTCCCCCCAGTGCCTCCCCAAGTTCCCCCCACCCCCAGTGTCCCCACAGTGCATCCCCAGACAGTGCCCCCCCCAAGTGCCCCACCAGTGTCAAGTCCATTCATTTTTCACCCAAAAAGTCTCACTTCCGGTTTCCCCCCCCCAGTGTCCCCCCAGTGCCTCCCCAGACAGTGCCCCGCAAGTGCCCCCCAAGTGCCTCCCCAGACAGTCCCCCCCAAGTGCCCCCGAAGTGCCTCCCCAGACAGTGCCCCCCAGTGCCTCCCCAGACAGTACCCCCCAGTGTCCCCCAGTGCCTCCCCAGACAGTGCTCCCCCCAAGTGCCCCCCCAGTGCCCCCCAAGTGCCCCCCCAGTGTCCCCAAGTGCCCCCCCAGTGTCCCCCAGTGCCTCCCCAGACAGTGTCCCCCCAGTGCCCCCCAGTGCCTCCCCAGACAGTACCCCCCAGTGTCCCCCAGTGCCTCCCCAGACAGTGCTCCCCCCAAGTGCCCCCCCAGTGCCCCCCAAGTGCCCCCCCAGTGTCCCCAAGTGCCCCCCCAGTGTCCCCCAGTGCCTCCCCAGACAGTGCCCCCCAAGTGCCCCACCAGTGTTCCCCCAGTGCCTCCCCAGACAGTGCCCCCCCAGTGCCATCCCAGACAGTGCCCCCCAAGTGTCCCCCCAGTGCCTCCCCAGACAGTGCCCCCCAGTGTCGCCCCAGTGCCTCCCCAGACAGTGCCCACCCCCCAAATGCCCCCCCAGTGCCTCCCCAAGTGCCCCCCCAAGTGCCCCTCCCCCGTGTCCCCCACTGGCCCCCAGTGCCTCGCCAGACAGTGCCCCCCAAGTGCCCCCCCAGTGTCCACCCAGTGCCTCCCCAGACAGTGCCCCCCAGTGTCCCCATAGTGACTCCCCAAACAGTGCCCCCCCAAGTGCCCCCCAGTGCCTCCCAAGACATTGCCCCACCAAGTGCCCCCCCTGTGCCTCCCCAGACATTGCCCCCCCCCCCCCCCCATGTGCCCCTCCCAGTGTCCCCCCAGTGCCTCTCCAGAGTGCCCCTCCCAGTGTCCCCCCAGTGCCTCCCCAGACAGTGCCCACCCCCCAAGTGCCCCACCAGTGCCTCCCCAGACAGTGCTCCCCCCAAGTGCCCCCCAGTTTCCCCCAGTGTCCCCCCAGTGCCTCCCCAGACAGTGCCCCCCAGTGTCCCCCCAGTGCCTCCCCAGACAGTGCCCCCCAGTGTCCCCCAAGTGCCTCCCCAGACAGTGCCCCCCCCAGTGTCCCCCAGTGCCCACCCAGTGCCTCCCCAGATAGTGCCCGCTAGTGTCCCCCCAGTGCCTCCCCAGACAGTTCCCCCCAAGTGCCCCCCCAGTGTCCTGACAGAAACATCAAGTATGATTTCCGGCACACCTCGTCGCTGCGAATCCAATGGTCTTGCGTAAAGTAATATCTTATCTTTATCTTATCTTTATAGAGTTAGGTATGTAGGTTAGGGTTAGGCCATGCATGTCAATGCAAACAATAAACTATCAAACATAATTAATAAAATGCCCAATTAGCGGAATGAGCCCTTAATCCTACCATTCCCCTCCCCCGATGAAAAATCCTTGAGGGGGATCTGACACAGATATTCACTGGATGCCTGGGAGCAAGGTGGGGAGCGATTCTGGGTAGTTGCTGGGTAACATTGGGTTTGGGTTAGGGGTATTACATATTAATTGTCCCTAAACCCTTTGCTAGTTCAAACTCCTCTTCATCATCGTCCTCCTCATCCTCCTCCACCTCTGGGGGATTAGGTGCAACCTCAGGAGGGGGGTTAGGCTGGAGATGTTGGGGTAACCCCTCCTCCTCATCCTCTTCCTCCTGGTCATCAGGTTAGGGTGGTAACTTGTAATTGGGTGAACAGTAAAGGGAGGTTGATAGTTAGCTGGGTGGGGGCCTCAAATGAAGCATTACTAAATTTCCGGGATCGTACGTACTTTGATTGACCTCTCGTGAACCGTAAATGCTAGTATCATAATGCATATATACCTTTGGGACCCCATGACCTGACATATGGCAGGCCAAAGGTCAGGGTTAGGGTTTCGACACTAAAATGGGTGGCGTCTTCATGATACTTGGGGGCCTCTAAAGACCACAAGGATGGCATCTGGGGTGTGTTTTTCGGACCAAACGTACCCAGGGCTGTGATCTCTGCTGTATTCTGAGCACTAGGCCCTGAGCCATGCACAACAGGCCTGAACCCTCAAAACATAGGAGCTGGGTTAGCGTTATATGTTAATGGGGGATTGGGTCAATCTCTTTTTTATAACCATTCGAGATAGAATCAATCTCTGCTCAACAACCTTTATACACTTGTTTGCTGAAGCCCAGGGGATGTGCCCTTCGAAGGACGGGCCACATGGACCCTTGCCCCTGAGTTCTGAGCTCTTAGACAGCAGAAGGCCGTAATCAAAGCCTTTTTTAGAGGAGCTTGCTCTTTCGAAACCACGCGAAAGCCGTGCACAGCACCGGCTCGAGGCCAGTACCGACGGATTGGGCTCGGCTTCACGATTCAAAAAACGTCCTGTCTGTGCGAAAAGGACCCCCCATTTATGATATATCTTTGTTCCAATTAGTAATCAATCTCCATGATAATCACACCCAAAAGACCCCTGCCACACTAACCCGTCTATACAATTGTGCACACTAATTGACCACTTTCCCGACGTGGTACAGCCACGGGATCAACACCATTCGATTCAGCGTGAAAAAGTAAGTCAGACTAAGTTGTCCTTTTTTGGAATAAGAAAAATGTCTATAGTGCAACTAATTACGAGTGTTTAACTCCGCCCACAAAGGCCGCACGGAGGCGTGGCGCACATCCATGCGTAGGGCTCGACGAGACGAACACGTTGTTATGTGTTTCTCCACACACAGTCATGTGGTTCATAAAATCAGGGTTACACTTTGACGCACGATAACTCCGCCCACAAAGGTCGAAAAGGGGCGTGCCGCCCATCCACGCATAGCTCTCGATTCGACGAACGCGCCCATATTTGTTTCCCCGCACACGGATTTATGGTTCTCAAAATTAGGGTTAACATTTTCACATTCCCTATGGTGTTAGAGGGTATACTTCTATGTACCATTCGAAAGACAGGCCATAGTTGGAAAACTCCTCCTACAAGGGTCGCACGGAAATGGCGAACATATCAGAGCGTAGATCTGGGCAAGCTGAACGCGCCCCTATAAATTACTTCGCGAACGGACTTTTCGTTGGCGATCTATCGTGTGTCGAAAAGTAACCCTAACCCTAGCCAATTAAGAGAACCGTAAGTCTGTGTGCACGGATACACATATGGGTGCGTTCGGCTCGTCGCGCTGAGTCTGAAAATGGTCTTGGTTTTGCCGATACGTATCCGGGGGGCAGGGTTAGGGTCTTCAACCTTTTTGGTTAGGATAATAAAAAGGTTAGGGTGGTAACTGGAAATTGGGTGAACAGTAAAGGGAAGTTGATAGTTAGCTGGGCGGGGGCCTCAAATTAAGTCTTACTATAGTTTTGGGATCGTAAGCATTTTGATTGACCTCTCGTGTACCGTACATGCTAGGATCATAATGCAGATGTCTACGCATTAGACAGAGAATTCTGAAAAGAATGGATGGTGATTGAACACCTGCGGGACCCCATGACATGACTTATGACAGGTCAAAGGTGAGGGTTAGGGTTTCGACACTAAAATGGGTGGCGTCTTCATGATACTTGGGGGCCTCTAAAGACCACAAGGATGGCGTCTGGGGTCTGTTTTTCGGACCAAACGTACCCAGGGCTGTGATCTCTGCTGTATTCTGAGCACTAGGCCCTGAGCCATGCACAACCGGCCTGAACCCTCAAAACATAGGAGCTGGGTTAGCGTTATATGTTAATGGGGGATTGGGTCAATCTCTTTTTCATAACCATTCGAGATAGAATCAATCTCTGCTCAACAACCTTTATACACTTGTTTGCTGAAGCCCAGGGGATGTGCTCTTCGAAGGACGGGCCACTTGGACCCTCGCCCCCTGAGTTCCGAGCTCTTAGACAGCAGAAGGCCGTAATCAAAGCCTTTGTTAGGAGAGGAGCTTGCTCTTTCGAAACCACGCGACAGCCGTGCACAGCACCGGCTCGAGGCCTGTAACGACGGATTGGGCTCGGCTTCACGATTCAGAAAACGTCCTGTCTGTGCGAAAAGGACGCCCCATTTATGATATATCTTTGTTCCAATTAGTAATCAATCTCCATGATAATCACGCCCAAAAGACCCCTGCAACACTAACCCGTCTATAAAATTGTGCACACTAATTAACCACTTTCCCGACGTGGTACAGCCACGGGACCAACACCATTCGATTCAGCATGAAAAAGTAAGTCAGACTAAGTTGTCCTTTTTTGGAATAAGAAAAATGTCTATAGTGCACCTAATTACGAGTGTTTAACTCCGCCCACAAAGGCCGCACGGAGGCGTGGCACACATCCATGCGTAGGGCTCGACGAGACGAACACGTTGTTATGTGTTTCTCCACACACATTCATGTGGTTCATAAAATCAGGGTTACACTTTGACGCATGATAACTCCGCCCACAAAGGTCGAAAAGGGGCGTGCCGCACATCCACGCATAGCTATCGATTTTACGAACGCGCCCATATTTGTTTCCCCGCACACGGATTTATGGTTCTCAAAATTAGGGTTAACATTTTCACATTCACTATGGTGTTAGAGGGTAGGTATACTTCTATGTACCATTCGAAAGACAGGCCATAGTTGGAAAACTCCTCCTACAAGGGTCGCATGGAAAAGGCGAACATATCAGAGCGTAGATCTGGGCAAGCTGAACGCGCCCCTCTAAATTACTTCGCGAACGGACTTTTCGTTGGCGATCTATCGTGCGTCGAAAAGTAACCCTAACCCTAGCCAATTAAGATAACCGTAAGTCTGTGTGCGCAGAAACACATATGGGCGTGTTCGGCTCTTCGCGCTGAGTCCAGAAATGGTCTTGGTTTTGTCGAGACGTGTCCGGGGGGCAGGGTTAGGGTCTTGAATCTTTTTGGTTAGGATAATAAAAAGGTTAGGGTGGTAACTGGAAATTGGGTGAACAGTAAAGGGAAGTTGATAGTTAGCTGGAAGGGGGCCTCATATGAAGCCTTACTAAAGGTTGGGGATCGTAAGCATTTTGATTGACCTCTTGTGTACCGTACATGCTAGGATCATAATGCAGATGTCTACGCATTAGGCAGAGAATTCTGAAAAGAATGGATGGTGATTGAACACCTGCGGGACCCCATGACATGACTTATGGCAGGTCAAAGGTGAGGGTTAGGGTTTCGACACTAAAATGGGTGGCGTCTTCATGATACTTGGGGGCCTCTAAAGACCACAATGATGGCGTCTGGGGTCTGTTTTTCGGACCAGACGTACCCAGGGCTGTGATCTCTGCTGTATTCTGAGCACTAGGCCCTGAGCCCTGCGAAACCGACCTCAGCCCTCCAAACATAGGAGCTGGGTTAGCGTTATATGTTAATGGGTCAATGTCTTTTTTATAACCATTCGAGATAGATTCAATCTCTGCTCAACAACCTTCATACACTTGTTTGCTGGAGCCCAGGGGACGTGCCCTTCGAACGACGGGCCACTCGGACCCTCGCCCCCCCCCCTGAGTTCTGAGCTCTTAGACAGCAGAAGGCCGTAATCAAAGCCTTTTTAGGGAGAGAAGCTTGCTCTTTGGAAACCACGCGACAGCCGCGCACAGCACCGGCTCGAGGCCGGTACCGGCGCATTGGGCTCGGCCTCACGATTCAGAAAACGTCCTGTCTGTGCAAAAAAGGACCCCCCCATAGGATTTTGGTTAGGATCATAAAAAGGTTAGGGCGGTAACTAGTCATTGGGTGAACAGTAAAGGGAGGTTGATGGTTAGCTGGGCGGAGGCCTCGAATGAAGCCTCACTCGAGGTTGGGGGTCATGCGTATTTTGATTGACCTCTTGTGAACCGTACATGCTAGGGTCATAATGAAGATGTCTACGCGTTCGGCAGACAATTCTGAAAAGAATGGATGGACATTGAACTCCTGCGGGACCCCATGACATGACTTATGGGAGGTCATGGCCTCCGAGTCAAAAGCCTCTGTTAGGAGAGGAGCTCGCTCTTTCGCAACCACGCGGCAGCCGTGCACAGCACCGGCTCGAGGCCGGTACCGACGGATTGGGCTCGGCTTCACGATTCAGAAAACGTCCAGTCTGCGCAAAAAGGACCCCCCATTTATGATATATCTGTGTTCCGATTAGTAATCAATCTCCATGTTAATAACGCCCAAAATACCCCTGCCACACTAACCCGTGTATACAATTGTGCACACTAATTAACCACCTTCCCGACAAGGTACAGCCACGGGACCAACACCATTCGATTCAGCGTGCAAAAGTAAGTCAGCCTAAGTTGTCCTTTTTTGGAATAAGAAAAAAGTCTATAGCGCACCTAATTAAGAGTGTTTAACTCCACCCACAAAGGCCGCACGGGGGCATGGCGCACATCCACGCGTAGGGCTTGACGAGACGAACACGTTGTTATGTGTTTCTCCACACACAGTCATGTTGTTTCATAAAATCAGGGTTACACTTTGACGCACGATAACTCCGCCCACAAAGGTCGAAAAGGGGCGTGCCGCACATCCACGCATAGCTCGCGATTAGACGAACGCGCCCATATTTGTTTCCCCGCACACAGATTTATGGTTCTCAAAATTAGGTTTAACATTTTCACATTCACTCTGGTGTTAGAGGGTATACTTCTATGTACCATTCGAAAGACAGGCCATAGTTGGAAAACTCCTTCTACAAGGGTCGCACGGAAATGGCGAACATATCAGAGCGTAGATCTGGGCAAGCTGAACGCGGCCCTATACATTACTTCGCGAACGGACTTTTCGTTGGCGGGCTATCGTGCATCGAAAAGTAACCCTAACCATAGCCAATTAAGAGAACCGTAAGTCTGTGTGCGCAGAAACCCATATGGGCGCGTTCGGCTCGTCGCGCTGAGTCGAAAAATGGTCTTGGTTTTGGCGAGACGTGTCCGGGGGCAGGGTTTAACCTCTATGGTTAGGGTCATACAAAGGTTAGGGCGGTAACTAGAAATTGGGTGAACAGTAAAGGGAAGTTGATAGTTAGCTGTACGGGGCCTCATATGATATAAGCCTTGTTAGATTAGGGGATCGCTCTTTGGAGACCACGCGGCAACCGTGCACAGCACGGGCTCGAGGCCGGTACCGACGCATGTGGCTCGGCATCACGATTCAGAAAACGTCCTGTCTGTGCGAAAAGGACCCCCCATTTATGATATATCTGTGTTCCAATTAGTGATCAATCTCTGTTATAATAACGCCCAAAACAACCCCTAACACTAACCCATCTATAAAATTGTGCACACTAATTAACCACTTTCCCGTAAGTCTGTGTGCATGGATACGCATATGGGCGCGTTCGGCTCGTCACGCTGAGTCCGAAAATGGTCTTGGTTTTTGCCGAGACGTGTCCGGGGGGGGGGGGGGGGGGGGGGGGGGGGGGGTGCATACTTAGTTTAGACTAGTCATTGGTCAGACATGGGTTAAGGTTAGGTTTAGGTGTGCTGCCCCGTGGGAGGTTAGGTTTAGGGTGAGGGTTTGAGATAGGTTGTAGTTGTAGGACTAATTACTGGTCTAACCAATGACTAGTCTAACCCTAAAAACTGTCTGAATTAAGTACTGCACCCGTCCGGGTGCAGGAAGGAAGGAAGGAAGGAAGGAAGGAAGGAAGGAAGGAAGGAAGGAAGGAAGGAAGGAAGGAAGTTAGGGGTTAGGGATAATTAGTGTGGAATTGATATGTCATTGGTTAGGCTCTTGATGGGTTCTGGGGTGGGGGTCAGGGGTGGGGGTCATAGGTTAGGGGGTTAGGGATAATTAGTGTGGAATTGATATGTCATTGGTTAGGCTCTTGATGGTTTTTGGGGTGGGGGTCATAGGGTCATAGGATGGTTAGGGGGTTAGGGAAACGTTGACTGTAATTGATAGTACATTGGGTTATTGGGCAGATATTGGGTGAAGGAAGGAAGGAAGGAAGGAAGGAAGGAAGGAAGGAAGGAAGGAAGGAAGTTAGGGGTTAGGGATAATTAGTGTGGAATTGATGTGTCATTGGTTAGGCTCTTGATGGGTTCTGGGGTGGGGGTCAGGGGTGGGGGTCATAGGTTAGGGGGTTAGGGATAATTGATGTGGAATTGATATATCATTGGTTAGGGTCTTTATGGTTTTTGGGGTGGGGTCATAGGGTTAGGGGGTTAGGGAAAAGTTGACTGTTATTGATGTTATATTGGTTATTGGGCGGATATTGGGTGAACTATAGCGCCCCCTACTGGTACGGGGTGGTACGGGGTGGAAAAACAGCACCCCCTGGTGGCCGTTTCGGGAAATTGGGTGCAGACCCAACGACCTATCAACCAACACATTCAAAGGCCTATCAATCCCATTAATCCATTTTCCTATCAAGTTGATGGCATCCCGGATTTTGTTCAGGGTTTTTTGGGTGTTGTCCCACTACCTATCAACTCCATGTTAAATCACCCAAGTAACCCCCAACGGCCACTAGCCCTAATAAGGGCAAGGCCCATTATTTATTTGGCATTTGAGCCATTTGATGACATTTAGCCTCTCAGAACCAAAACTAAAGAATAGGTGTTGAGTATTGATGTTGGTACTATTAGGAGAGAACATGCAAACGTTGATCAAACAATTGTTCTACATTCTCTAATTGTGTAGATTGTAAATTAAGTAATGCAGATGTTTAACAATAATTTAACTCTTGAGCGTAAAATAAACTCAAGTGTTAAAGATTTAATAAGGGTCCACTTGGTTACCAACTCCATAATTTAGCTGAAAACCACCTGGAGACCACATGGTTGAAAACCACTGTTCTAAATGTCTATGACCAGCCAAATGGTCCTCAGTCACAATGTCTATTTCTCAAATTATACTATACTTGTGGGCACATTTGGTTCTCACAAGTATAGTCTCTCTCTCTCACACACACACACACACACACACACACACACCTGTCAGTTTGACCCTAATTGAACACAATCTGCATTTGAATCATTGGTAACAACTGTTTATCCTACATATCAAAATGTATTGACATTGTGAGAAGTGATTTTCACTGATGTCTTGAGTAACCTATTGTTAAGCTAACTTTTTTTTCCTTTCACATTGATGTAGAGGAGGCATCCAAGTCAATTGAAGAAATATGAAGAGCTGACATCATTGAAAAGGAAACGCCGGGCTCCTGAACCAGCTTCCAGCCTCGCACAGAGCACATTGCTCAATTCCAGTTCCATGGTGTCTCAAAGCTCGATAGAAAGAGCTATTGTGAAGTATGTCACAGAAGCCACAGGGCCATTCTCTATTGTGGAAAAACCAGCCTTCAAAGAGTTTGTCACTGATCTTCAGCCTAAAGCAAAAATTATCTCAAGGCCCACCCTGCGTTTAAGAATTGGCGATGCTGCCAAGAAAATGAAAACGGCGGTCATTGAGAAAATGAAGGCTGTGGACCATGTTGCCACCACCACAGACTGCTGGTCAGCCAGAAGAAAGAGCTTTATTGGTGTGACTGCCCACTGGGTTGACCCCGAGAGCCTAGAGAGATGCTCAGTAGCCCTGGCCTGTAGACGACTGAGAGGTTCCCACACGTTCGATGTTTTGGCTAATGCACTCGACGACATCCATTCAGAGTATGGCATCCGTAACAAAATTGTGAGGACCACCACAGACAACGGTTCCAACTTCCTAAAGGCTTTCAAGGTTTACAGTGCGGCTCCGGACATGAACAACAACGTCGGTGGTGACCCAGAGCCCGGCGGTGAGGAAGAAGAGGAGGAGGAGGGAGAAGTGGAGTTCATTGAAGTGGCAGATATCCTAGATGAGAATGATGGCTTTGAATTCGAGCTCCCAAAGCATCAACGCTGTGCTTGCCATCTACTCAATTTGGTCTCCACAACTGATGCTGAAAAAGCAACTTCCAACGACGGATACAAAAGAGTGTATCGCTCAGCATTCGGCAAGTGTCAAGGGCTGTGGAATAAGTGTGGGAGATCGCCTAAAGCAGCTGAAGCTGTGGAAGAGGCCTGCTCGCTCCAGTTGTTGCGCCCAGTTGCCACCCGGTGGAACTCTCTGTTCATGGCTGTGGAGAGGCTGCTCAAGATATTGGAGAAAAGGGGGGAGCCGGCTCTACGAGCTATCTGCACTGAATTAAACGTTCCAATGTAGGTTTAACAACACCACAATTGTCTCACACAATTTAACTCTTTAAAACTGAAAGCATTTTGTGTTTTAGCTTTTATGTTTCGAAAAGATATTCAATAATAGCAGATCTACAAGCTCACATCGTATCGTCTAAGTGTTGTGCTGCAAGCTTGTACATCTGCTATTTTTTTACCTTTTTTGAAAATTCTTGCATGTTGATTTTAACACATCTTCTCTTCTGGGGGTCCCTGGTCCAAGTTATTGATGCATTTGATTATAATGCTTGTAAAACAGAATTGTAAAAGTGTTATTCTTTTTTTACACAGGTTCAGTCCAGTCGACATCACGTTCCTGACAGAGTATGCCGCCATCATGAGCCCAATGGCCCAAGCCATCAACATCTTGCAGGGAGAGAAAAATGTGCACATGGGGTGGCTGCTTCCGACCATTACCTGTCTGACTTCCAAAGTGGAGAAAGCCAAGTTGCCGCTGAAGCACTGCAGGCCATTGGCTGACGCCTTGCTAGCTGGCATAAAGAAGCGCTTTGATGACATCTCAAAAGATCCTGAACTGATTGCCGCTACAATTCTCGTCCCCAAATTCAAAACGACATGGACAAAAGATGATGCTACAATCAGACTGGGTGAGCACATGGACATAATGTATTTTTACATGTATGATAGTGATGCGTAGTTTACGATGTTAGTTCAGGCAGTATACACTCGAGAGGTTAACACTGCATTATAGTATGTGGATGTATACAGTGTTATGAAAGACCCATATGTCAAACGCTGATGTGGCAATCAGCTGACTAATTTGGGAGGGGTATTTATTTAAGCTCCCCTAATTGTGTTATTTCTGCGTTAATTCTGTATATGCATTCCTGGTTGTTATGACTGCATGTCTAATTGTGCTGAGCAGGGAGGAATAATGTGGCAGAGCCTGAATGGCAAGATATTTATTCATTGTATTTATTTTGGTATTTCAGCTGTACTAATTGTATTTCACCTTCCCTGTGTTTCAGGGATGGACTACATCAAGGAGCACCTGGAGGATCCTTCGCTGACAGGAGATGTCACCAGAGCCAGGTCATCTGATGACGGAGACTTCTTTGCTGACCTTACGAGTTCTAATGTAAACCAAAGCCGCACCATACAACTGGACGGATACCTGGCCCTTTCAGCAGATCAGATGGCTGTACTGAAGTCGTACCCTGCTGTCTGCAAGTTGTCCGTTAAGCTCAACACACCTCTACCTGCCTCTGCAGCCTGTGAACGACTGTTCAGCACCGCAGGACAGATCTTCAGCCCAAGAAGAGCACGGCTAGATTCTCACAATTTTGAGAATCAACTGCTGTTGAAGATCAACAGTAGACTGATAAACAGCAAGTTTGCGTACTTTAGAGCATAAATTACATTTTGATGGAGGTTTGGATTGTGTAGTTACTTTGCCATGCTAAAAAAGATTGACAGGGACTGATTTGTCACTGCATACTACAGGCCGGGGTGCCACCTGTCAGTGGGGCTCCTCTGGCAGGTGAGCCAGCAGGGTACAGCAGCAGTGACAAGCAAAGGGAGAAATTATAATGGGGTAATGAGACAAAAGGGGTCAGTGTTACATTCAAACCCAAATGCATTAAAGTTGCACATTTCATAAACAAGGAATGCAGAGGTTCAACTAGCAATGGGGAACTGGGTGCCCCAGTGCTGGTTGAACCTCTGCATTGTCGGTTTGGCGACGCAACATGGAGGTCTTGTGTGCCCCGGGCCATATGTGTGATTATACAGCAGTGATTTTCAAAGTGATGTCCATAGAATCGAGGACCCTTGGGTCGCTGGGAGGAATTACTTTAACCTGTGTGTTTCAGAACCTGGGAGGCTGAGGTTCAACTAGCACCGAGGAACTGGGTGCCCCAGTCTTGTTGAACCTCAGCCTCCCAGGTTCAAAATGTTTTATTTATTTTTGTCCTTATTTATCCCCCATGTGTGATTATAGTACAGCAGTGTTTCTCAAAGTGATGTCTGGAGACATCACTTTGTCCAGAGACATGTTCCATTCAAACCCAAATGCATTAAAGTTGCACATTTCATAAACAAGAATGCAGAGGTTCAACTAGCACTGGGGAACTGGGCATCGTCTGTTTTGCAACGCAACATGGAGCTCTTGTGTTAATTAATTATGCATGTTGGTCCTGTATGTTATTGATGTATGCTGTTGGGGGTTCTGTATTTTAATTATTTGTATGCCATTTCATTTTTTGGAATAAAGCCACTTTGACAGGACAATTTTAGGACTTCATTTATTTGTATTCATTTTGAAAATAATTTTGTACTTGTACTTTGTAATTTTTACTTTTATACTTAAGTACATTTTTACACCGGGTACTTTGTATTTTGTACTTTGTACTTTTACTTTGTAATTTTTACTTGTATACTTAAGTACATTTTTACACCGGGTACTTTGTATTTTGTACTTTGTACTTGTACTTTGTAATTTTTACTTTTATACTTAAGTACATTTTTACACCGGTTACTTTTTGTACTTAAGTACATTTAATTTGAGGTACTTTTATACTTTTACTTAAGTAACTTTCTTAATGGGTACTTTGTACTTTTACTTAAGTAATTGTCAAGTAGAGAATCAGTACTTCTACTTAAGTAAAATATTTTTGTACTTTTTCCACCACTGCGTTTAACATAACCTTTTATTTCCTAATAAAGAAACAAAATGAAGTATACATGTGCTGCTTTATTATGATTCTATAAATATGGGGGAGGATCGAGGGGTGCGGGGTCGCATATGGGGGGGGGGGGGGGGGGGACCGCCTCAAGCCAGCGTCACGCCATGACTTCCTAGCTGGGTAGTAAAAACAAGGTTCATCTTACCTGCTGTGTTTGAGGGTTGAGCTGCTTAACGACCACACTATTTTCAAACTAGCACAACACTATACTTCCCAACAACAGTATCTGTCAAACAACATGGATGGCTAATTTAGTGACTTATATCAAGTGGATTATTCAGAGAGGGTGGATTTCACTCCTGCCTCGCAGAGAAACAACATTGTGAACTAAAATGGCCGCCCCCACCAATGAGGTCACCAGCTGCACATAACAGAAACAATGGAAAATACTACAGTGCCCTCTGGTGGCAGCACCAGTCAATTCACCTCCTTACATTTGTATTGTTGTAGTTAAATGAAGTGAGATTAACTTTATAAACCCCACAAGGTTTTCTAAATCTCACCTGCACAACCCTACAATATGTTGTTGTTCCAAATGGGTTGTTTTTAAATGTAGCTCTTCTCACAACAACCGTGATGGACTACAATATGAAGTTGAACCCTAACAGCATTCCTATTATAGGATGAAAGATCTATTAAAGTATGAGATCTATAAGGCCACAACACATTACAATGCAGTGTAAACTTGTAGATTAGACCCTCCAGAAAAACGTGGACAAAAATCCTTGATTATGCAGGTTAAAATCCTTGATTATGCGGGCTAAAATCCTTGATTATGCAATTTAATATGCAGGGTTTTTCTGCACTATTATGCGGTGAAATTGCGAAATTTGCGGAAAGATGCGGAACGTTGCGGAACGTTGCGATTATGCAGAATAGGGGAGAACGGGGTAAGATGAACCACTTTTTGCTTAAGTTGTCCTGGACGCAAGGCAAAATGAGATGG
This sequence comes from Electrona antarctica, assembly GCF_951216825.1. Taxonomy (NCBI): domain Eukaryota; kingdom Metazoa; phylum Chordata; class Actinopteri; order Myctophiformes; family Myctophidae; genus Electrona; species Electrona antarctica. The sequence continues at coordinate 72,722 of NW_027637576.1, forward strand.
CAGTAAAATCTAATGATCTACCCATATTTCAGGATGTCTTCTATCAATTGAAATGATGAGTAAGCATCTATGACGAAGGGCCATGAAAATATGACCTTTTTAAAAAAAAAAGTGGTCATGTGGCTCAATTTGCCCCAGGTAAGGGGTAAGTTGATCCAAGTCGAGGGGGCAAGTCGAACCACATGATATTGTAATGTTAAAAGCTTAAACTTGAACAGATAATGTATTCACTTATCAATAATAATATAATAACAGTATTCCCTTTTGCAAATAGCCTTATTTATTTGTTTATTTATTATTTAAACATTATTTAGACAATTAAATAAAGTTTGTTATTCAGAACCTTATATTTGCAATATTGTTAATACAATATTGCAAACTTCTCTTAAATGAGTATGTACATGCAAATTAAAGGTCATTCAATATAAGGTAATTCAGTAGGTTCACACATACGACGAATTAGACCGTTCCTCACCCAGGAATCAGCCCAGCTCCTAATCCAGACAACAGTCTTGTCAAAACTTGACTATTGTAATTCGCTCCTTACTGGCCTACCGGCATGTGCACTTAAGCCTCTCCAACTGATCCAAAATGCAGCAGCTCGTCTGGTCTTCAACCAGCCAAAATTCTCACATGTCTCCCCCCTGCTCCGCTCCCTGCACTGGCTCCCAGTCGCTGCCCGCAATACAAAACTCTGATGCTGGCATTCAAAGCAACCAAAGGTATGGCTCCCCCATATCTTGCAAGCATGATTGAACCCTACAAACCCTCCCGCACACTCAGATCAGCCAACGCAGGAAAGCTGGAAGCACCCTCACTAAAAACGCCGGGACAACGCTCCACACGTCCCAAACTCTTCTCCCTTCTGGCCCCAAAACTGTGGAATGCACTCCCCGTTGCAATCAGAACTGCAGCATCACTCCCAATCTTCCGCCGTAGTCTGAAGACCCACCTTTTCAGACTCCATCATGGCCCATAGCACTTATCCTACCCCCTTAGATAGCACTTTTTAGACTTAGATAGCATTTGAAACAGACTTATAGCATGTCATGTAGACAGCACAATAATTCCATTGTATGTAGTCATAGCACATCATAGTACATATGTATAGCATAGTATAGTATATATGTATAGTTAATATGTTCTAGTTACGTTCTTAGCTTACGCATGTTTCTTGATAAATGCATTTTATATATGTGATGTATTCCCATACTTTTGTTCTTGCCTAATGTAAGTCGCTCTGGATTAAGAGCGTCTGCTAAATGCCTAAATTGTAAATTGTATAATTTGAGTAGCAAAGACTTAATAAAAAAATATGAATAGTGATTCCCATTGACTCAATTTACCCCCGGACATTGGCTCATCTTACCCATAACAATTTAATTGCTAAATGATTCACATGGTTCTATCCATTGGCAAATCATCAACATGTATGATATTACATTTTAGACCTAGGTACATTTTGCTTTGTATAACAGTCATTTTACATGATGTGTCGAAATTTGACTTTGACTGACAAAAACTGTTTTTTGTGTAAAAGAATGTTTTCTACTTTCCCCATGTGCTTCCCAACTTCACAGCCAGGTGTAAATTATGGATGCTTACTAGATTTAAGGTCACATGGCAACACAGGTTTGTAGTTTTCTAGATAAAGGGGGTGGTTCAACTTAAACGCTGGCTCATCTTACCCCGTTCTCCCCTATGCAGGTAATTGTGGAATATGCGGACAGTTGCGGAATATGCGGACAGTTGCGGAATATGTGGAAAGTTGCGGAATACGCAAAAAATATGCGGGAACTGGAACAAAGATGATTCTTCTCAAAAATAGCCTGTTAGGCTACTACTGAATGAACAGGAGACTGTATTAAAGCATTTTCTCAACTTAAAATCACAATATACTGTATTGTTACAAAACCAAAAAAGTGCAATCTCTTACAACTCGGTTGTAATAAAGTGCTCAAGTTGTCATTCGAACACTATGCACAGGGGTGCACACAAGCGGTACGCCAGTGCGCATGCGTCGTCAAAATTCATTCTGCGCTGTCAATCAAGCGCCGGGAAGCGCATCTGCGCCGCCCAGAATGATTATTATGGCCAGAATACTAGTAAAATCTGTAGCGAGAGCATTTCCCACCGACTGCCAATCAAAGTACGTCTTGCACAAGTGCACTGGCCATTGTGGCCAATCACAGCGCGTCCTTACTCAAACGAGGGAGGATCCATTTTCATTTCCATGCTGCTCGCTGCTCGCTGCTGGGAGGAGGGCGGTTCGGCTTCTCCGTTTCAGATGTGGAGCAAACTAAAAAGTAAAAAAGTTGTAAAAGGGGATGCTTTGGATGCTTTGCACTCTTCCCATTCGCCGCTGTGCTTATGTTTGTTTTCCGGGTGCTGGAGCAAGTTGCTCGTGAGCGATGCCGTCTCTCACAGCCTAGGCACCGTAGCCTGGCTAATAAGCCAGACTCAAATCACACTGTCGTGATTCGGTCTGGCTTATAGGCACCAGCCACTGACTTTTTACGGGTACAGGTTTTAGTTCCGACAGTGGGAAGAGTGCAAAGCATTGCGGACTGGCACTGCTGCTGCAGCCTGCACAACATGAAGCTTATCAACATGACAACACCGTGTCCCGACATACTGTCCCTTATTATCGTAATGTCGGGTAGTGTACACTGTACACTGTTTATTTTTGCACCGAGGAGCCATGTGTGTCTAACTGTCTGAGTCTGACTGTACGTTGCCTCGGTAAAAACAAAAGGGAAGCCTGACGTATGCTTCGCCGTACGACCGACGTGTATGTTAAACAAATAGCTGATCTGCAAGCTCACAACGTGTCGCCTCCGCAACACGTTGTGAGCTAGTAGATCGGCTATTTAAATATATATATTTTTTAGTATAGTAAGTACCTAAATATTGCTTTGATGCTCATATTATCCTTAGGAAGTATTAAGTTGTTTTTATTAGAATATGCATTTAGGGCTGGACCACACATGGACCTAGCTGCAATTTCCAACTCTAGATTTATTTTTATAATGGTATGAATCTAGAGTTGCAATACCCTCCATTGACTCACCAGTCCCCACCTATCCAATAAATATAGTTTTTCTATAAGTTATTCATGCATCCCTCTTTTATCCATCCGGCGAGACGGGTCGCCGCATTTTAGGAGCACCAATAACTCCTCCAGGTACTCCTCTCCCAGCTGGCACAAGACGTCTACATGACGTTAGGATAACGTTGTACTCCAACGTTGGATGAACATTGTTTTTTGGTTGGATATGAAAGTTTGATTGACGTCATAACCTAACGTTGGTCTGACATAAAAACCTAACGTTGGTCTGACATCATAAACTAACGTTGGTTTGACATCATAAACTAACGTTGGTTTGACGTAAATCTCTGAGGTTGTGTAGACGTTGATTATAGGTCCGGCTCCCAACGTTGGATATTAGTTGTATTTTGGTTGGATATGAAAGTTTGATTGACGTCATAACCCAACGTTGGTCTGACATCAAAACCTAACGTTGGTTTGACATCATAAACTAACGTAGGTTTGACGTCAATCTCTGAGGTTATGTAGACGTTGATTATAGGTCCGGCTCCCAACGTTGGATATTAGTTGTATTTTGGTTGGATATGAAAGTTTGATTGACGTCATAACCCAACGTTTGTCTGACATCAAAACCTAACGTTGGTTTGACGTCAATCTCTGATGTTATGTAGACGTTGATTATAGGTCGGGCTCCCAACATTGGATATTAGTTGTATTTTGGTTGTAAATTAAAGTTTTATTGACGTCATAACCCAACGTTGGTCTGACATCAAAACCTAATGTTGGTCTGACATCATAAACTAACGTTGGTTTGACGTCAATCTCTGAGGTTATGTAGACGTTGATTATAGGTCCGACTCTTAACATTGGATATTAGTTGTATTTTAGTTGAAAATTAATTTGATTGATGTCATAAACCAACATTGGTTTGACGTCAACATCTGATGTTATCTATACGTTGGATATAAGTAAGAATTGTATTGCTGTCAAAACCCAATTAGGTTGACAAATGCCCAAATTTGGACAGATGTTGCATGTTGGTTGTAAAACAACAGATGTCCGTCAAAACCCAAAGTTAGCCTTACATCAACTTCCAACATTAGACAGCCATGAGAAAAGAATAAAGTTAAGACAATTCACAATATAAATCAAGACAGATTTATTAAACCACTTAATGGTTCTCAAAAATAGCAATTCACAGGCACCATTTAAAAACAAATTTCACAGCCTCCTGGGAAAAACAAAATCACAGCCTGTCTGTCAATGGCAGACGTAAATGGGTCTACCCATTATTTTAACCCATTCTGGGCGGGAACCCCTTTGCGTTTTAAGCGTACGAAAAATAGGTGCAAATCTTTTTAACCCATTCTGGGCGGGAACCCCTTTGCATTTTAAGCGTACGAAAAATAGGTGCAAATCTTTGAACATATATTTCAGAGCGAACATTTTTAACTAAAATATTTGCATCTGGGGGGTCCCTGGAACAACATATTTTGAGATGGGGGTCTGTGGCCCAATAGAGATAATTCTGGGGGTGCTTGACATGAAAAAGGTTGAGCACAACAGACATAGAAACATGGGTTTTTCAGAAAACTATTAGGATTTAGAAGCCTTTTTTTTAAATAGACAGTCCAAACAAAACAAAACTGTAGCTGTTGAAAAATAGGAGTCCCTTGAACAACATATTTTCAGGCGGCCAAATACGCCTACATATTTTTTGGGTCCTTGACATGAAAACGATGGAGCACCACTGAAAATACTGTCAAGACATAGAAGACATTTGTAGAATCACCTTCAGGCATCAATGGGTTAAATTCAATAATAGCAATATAAGTTTTTCGCAACATTGTTGCGAGACCTGGGACCCGCGAAACACATCCCAGGCTTCATACACACATAAAGAACTGTTGTGTGCTCTGCCTGTGTTTCATGGCCGCCTCAATGCTTTTCCAATGGAAGTCACGTGGTTTGACCAAACACTTGTTTGATGCGGGGGAGGGGGGCAATCAAACACAAGTGTTTGGTCAAATCACATGACTTCCATTGGAAAAGCATTGAGGCGGCCATGAAACACAGGCAGAGCACAGAACAGTTCTTTATGTGTGTACGAAGCCCCAGAGACCCGAAACACGTGCATCAATGAGGTTTTCTTTGTATTTGTGCATAAAACAGCTTCCTTGTGCAAAACAGCTTCCTTGTGCAAAGTAAAATAAAGTACTGTTGTCTCCAGTCTAGACCTTGTGCAAAATAAAATACTGTTGTCTCCAGCCTAGTCCGTCTTGGTCCTGCCACCTCCACCCAGCCTGTCTGGAGCATATTTCAAGCAGTAAGCAATTTGGTCAGAGATGTTAGCCTCCGTTTCTTTGGTGCTCCTCTGGACACTCTCTGCAAGACAGACAAGATGGGCTACAGTAAGCAGTAAAACCATTAAGCGGCAGAAATTCGAAGGGGTCAAACATTTAATCTAATGCTCAAAGTTAAAGGGATTTCAAGTTTGGACACTGGCTACATCATTACAAAATGAAAGCAAAAAGAGATATCCGTTTTAAAGGTGTCAAAGAACATAAGAACCATCCAGAATGTATACACTTGAAAACATTGTGGGTAGTTGCCTGGTTATTCACAAGTGGCCACTGTGTCAAAACATGGGTACTGGATATATGCCGTTTACCTATGACCACAGAGTAGAGGTGGAGCTTGATGAAAGACAGCTTTCTTTCTTTGGTTCCCAGCTTTCCCTTCATATTGAATTTTGCCATGAGGTCATTTGACATCAACCTGTGGATACAAAAGGTATTTAAAAGTGATGCAATTCCATTAACTTGTAGACTAGTAGAGGGCACCCCTAGAAGAGTACCTGTTGAGGGTACATGCAGTAGAAGTTAACACTCAGACTGCCAACACAAATTATATCACTCCATTTTTAAAGTTAAAAACGGATTGAATAGACAGTAACAGAGTACCGTCAAACGGGTACAGTACTTAGTTTAGTCATTTGGTTAGACCAGTCATTAGTCCTACAACCCCTCAAACCCTCACCCCCACAGGGCAGCACACCTAAACCTAACCTTAACCCATGTCTAATCAATGACTAGTCTAAACTAAGTATGCACCCCCTGTCAAACAATTAGTCTAAAGCACCGAAAAAAGTTAAATGCAAGTCTACCATAATATTAATGCCCAATTAATACCTATAAAATAACATACTTTTCCATGACTCTCTTGACGTTATCCCTCAGTGTTGTTCCTCCAATCAGCGCCAAGGAATTAATCTGAAATGAACGGGGTTGAGAAAAAAAAAACAACAGCTCAGAATATCACCACGACTGTTGGAAGTGTAACACTCCACATTCAAGAACACTTTGTTGATTGAATAGGCTACTTGACAGAAATGTAAACAGCACCGTGGTACAGTAAGACATTAAACCATTCTTGGTGGGAACCCCTTGGTGTTTTAAGCAGTAGGTTATTTAAAAAATAGCAAATTTTCAAGCTCATAGCGCGGCACAAGTGTCACACTATGAGCTTGTAGCTTGAGCTGCTATTTTTGAAATATCGTGAAAATGTGGCACACATCTTTGAATACAGATTCTTTCAGAGCGAACGTTTAACTCAAATCTTTGCTTCTGGGGGGTCCCAAATACAGATATGTCTGGGGTCCTTGACATGAAAAAGGTTGAGAACCACTGGCATAGAAACATGGGGTTTTCAGAAAACTGTCAGGATTTAGAAGACATTTGTAGAATCTGTTTTCAGGATGTTTGTTTTTCCTTTTAGCATCAACCCATTTACACGTGAGGACTTTTTCCCCATTGTGATCCTGTGTATTCAAGTCAACAGAGCATCACATATTACACCTTACTACATGTCATCAACAAATATAAACAGCTATATTTACTACTAGTAGTCTTGAGTAGCCAGTCATGTCTCAGACGAGTGCATTTGGGGATATCTAAATTCAATGTAGGGGCTACAACTGTGTGGAAAGTCTTTTGCGAATTAAAACCTGCATTGCAAAGTCTTTCATATTTGGATGGTATCAGGATTGGTTTAACGCAGAGGGTGTAGTACATACTGGAAACAGACAACCCTAAACCAAAGCAAAATGGAATGCTACCTAGCACTAAACAGATAATATATATGTCAGAATACCTGAGCATCGTGAACAACCCAAAACTTAAGTCTTTACTAGGTACAGAGTCAGTGGACACAGCCTTCAATAGAGAAAGGCCGCCACAGAAAGACCCCGCTCCCAAGGGATGACTATGCACCATTGCACCCACCCACTGCACACACAATGTGGTGGAAACTGAGCAATACTTTTTAAGCACCTGCCCACTATACAAAGACAGACATACTTCCCACAGATTACATACACCCTATGTGAGTTTGAAAACTACCATACCACAGCAGCAAGATGTGTGACCTGTTGTGATAAAAGAAGGTTAGCTAATGGAATACAACCAAACTAAGGTCTACTAACCATTGAGTGTACCTCTCGACCTACTGCACATATAAACAGCTGCTACCTTTATGTATTTTAAATCGGATGCTTTTATTGTATACCATTTAAATATTTTTAAGGACAATTGCTGCCATTTGTCCAAAAGTGACTGCAAAAGATTGCTGCCATTTGTTTCAATAAGCTTTAATACACTGTAGGCTATACTGTAAAGCATGTATAATGACGCAATGTGATACAACAGTTTACACAATGCCGTACCCCTCCAACTGTATACTTCCCCATTTTGAAATGATTAAATTACATTTTGACACATGCTTTGATACAGTGTCAAATTGCTACAGTTTTGAAACAGTTATGCTAGAGTTGTGAAACCTACCAGATGCTGTCTTTCAGTAGCCGAGGTGAGGGACTCGTCAAGGACGGTTAGTCCCTCTACTGTGGTCGCCTTGGCCGGAAGGGGAGCACTCTCATCTTGACTGCTTGACAGCTTCAAGTCCTGCAACCCGTCCCGGATAGAAACGAGCAGCTCCAGAACCTTCCTCTGAAATTCTAAAGCATAGAAACGAATGATCACCACAAATAGAAAGAGCACAACCATACCAACAGCACAATGTGTGTGTGTGTGTGTGTGTGTGTGTGTGTGTGTGTGTGTGTGTGTGTGTGTGTGTGTGTGTGTGTGTGTGTGTGTGTGTGTGTGTGTCGCTTACTTGCTTGCTGCATTGGGTACGGTGATGCTCGTTGTAGTCTGGGGGTGGAGGTGGAGGTGGGGTTGCGTGACTTTTTTCCTGTTTGATGAGACAGGCATCCATAAGGTTATTTATTTGCCACTTTTCTTTAGTATAAACCATTGCATTAAGTACAAGTTCAAATCCTACAAATGTAACCTAGTAGTGGCAGCTAGTGTTCTTCCGAAATGAAGAACAGCAGCCCCCCCTCTCCACACAGTAATTAATCAATTGTAAGTATTGTAAGACTAGCATATACCGGTATAGGTCAAATGTTTATTAAAAAATTCTGACTTCATACGAACTTTTCGTAGGGGTAACTGGTGGGAAACTCTGTGCAGATCCCATGCTGTCATCAGTCTGATAATCTTGCAGTTCTGGCTCTTGCAGTTCTGGCTCTGAACTGAAGTGCCCTAAAGAAAACAGTGATTAACACCTTCTGAAATTCTAATGCATAGAAACAAATGACTACAATTAATTAGAGTGCAAAACCATACCACAACAACTTAAGTGTGCGTGCGTCGCTTACTTGGTTGCATTGGCTCAGGCAATTGAGTGGAGCTGGGTCCAGGCGACTTGGTTTTTTCTGTTTGATGAGACAGGCATCCATGAGAAGGTGATCTACTTTACTTTTATTCAATATGAACTACCATTGCATTTAATATATCCTCCATATATGACAGAGTGGCAGCTCCAAAATGAAATAAATGCAAACAATGATGACTTTAACAAACCAACAATCTAAAGTTGAAAAATGTTTAAGGAAGCACAACCTAGTTTTGGGGTGTGTGTGTGTGTGTGTGTGTCACAATTACTTCCTTGGTGTTTCTGGGCATTTTGGTCAGAGGATGGAGTGGAGGTCGTCCCTTGCGACTTTTCTGTTTGATGAGACATAGTTTTGGGATTCAGTGTGTGTCTCTATTACATTGTTGTGTATGACTAGCATACCACTATGAGTATGGGGCAAATGCTAATAAAAGCAGACTTCATACTAACCTTTTGGTCGAACACTGCAGCACCACCTTCTGTGGCACAAGTGGCAGCTCTGGACTGAAGCGACCTAAAGAAACTTAACAGCAAGCTAGGCAGCAGCAGCAGCAGCGACGCACGTCCGCACAGCAGGAGGGAAGCCAGGAATGAGCAGTTAGGCAGAGAAGTTTAAATAGCCACTCTGATCAGGTAAAGAGTGCATCAGTCACATGATCAGGTAGGCATGCTCATAAAAGTTGTATGCCTGAACTAGCTACGCAGGCTGCATCATTACACCAACAAGTAAAACATGGCTGATAAATGATGAGGGATTGATGATGCCGATGAACTATGATGGACGTGGTTTCATGGTCGCAACTTTACAGGGTTTTTATTGCTTGGCATTGATGATGTCAATGAACTCTGGCTTGAGGGACGCTCCGCCCACAAGGAAGCCATCGATGTCTTTCTGGCCACCGAGCTCCTTGCAGGTGCCACCGGTCACGGAACCTCCGTAGATGATCCTAACGGAGTCGCCCACGGCTTCAGACACGTTGGCTCTCAGCCATTCCCTCAGCTTCTCGTGAACCTCCTGCGCCTGCTGCGGGGGGGCTGTCCTGCCGGTGCCGATAGCCCACACGGGTTCATAGGCCAGCACGACCTTGCTCCAGTCCTTTACGTTGTCCGCGAAGAACTTGGTCTGAGCGAAGACCACCTTCTCCGTGATGCCGGCCTCTCTCTCTTCCAGCTTCTCGCCGACGCAGGCGACGACCCGGAGGCCGTTCTCCAGAACGTGGGCCGTCTTCTTACCGATGAGCTCGTCGCTCTCTCCGAAGACGTGGCGTCTCTCGGAGTGTCCCAGGATCACCCAGTGTGCTCCGCAGTCCTTGATCATCGCGGGGCTGATCTCCCCGGTGAAGGCACCCTTGGCGACTTTGTAGCAGTTCTGAGCGGCCACCCCGAATTTAGCGTCCAACGTAGACCTGACGAAGTCCAGATAGACGGCCCGGAGAACCGCACACCACCTCAACGCTGGGGTCCACCTTGGCGCTGTTCAGGGTCTTCATGAGCTCGCCGAGGCTCGCCTTGTCGCCGTTCATCTTCCAGTTACCACCGACGAAGAATTTCCTGCTCATGTTTGCGGTTTGGTGGATGATCTTGCGCTGCTTTGTCCTTTTAGAATGGTGTTAACCGTTGATTCCAGGCTGTTGCCTGTCAGTGTATTTATCTGAAATTAAGGGTAACTTTATATGGAGCTTGGCTGGATGCCTGTCACGATGATGGAGGTGGAGGTGGGGTTGCGTGACTTTTTTCCTGTTTGATGAGACAGGCATCCATAAGGTTATTTATTTGCCACTTTTCTTTAGTATAAACCATTGCATTAAGTACAAGTTCAAATCCTACAAATGTAACCTAGTAGTGGCAGCTAGTGTTCTTCCGAAATGAAGAACAGCAGCCCCCCCTCTCCACACAGTAATTAATCAATTGTAAGTATTGTAAGACTAGCATATACCGGTATAGGTCAAATGTTTATTAAAAAATTCTGACTTCATACGAACTTTTCGTAGGGGTAACTGGTGGGAAACTCTGTGCAGATCCCATGCTGTCATCAGTCTGATAATCTTGCAGTTCTGGCTCTTGCAGTTCTGGCTCTGAACTGAAGTGCCCTAAAGAAAACAGTGATTAACACCTTCTGAAATTCTAATGCATAGAAACAAATGACTACAATTAATTAGAGTGCAAAACCATACCACAACAACTTAAGTGTGCGTGCGTCGCTTACTTGGTTGCATTGGCTCAGGCAATTGAGTGGAGCTGGGTCCAGGCGACTTGGTTTTTTCTGTTTGATGAGACAGGCATCCATGAGAAGGTGATCTACTTTACTTTTATTCAATATGAACTACCATTGCATTTAATATATCCTCCATATATGACAGAGTGGCAGCTCCAAAATGAAATAAATGCAAACAATGATGACTTTAACAAACCAACAATCTAAAGTTGAAAAATGTTTAAGGAAGCACAACCTAGTTTTGGGGGGTGTGTGTGTGTGTGTGTCACAATTACTTCCTTGGTGTTTCTGGGCATTTTGGTCAGAGGATGGAGTGGAGGTTCGTCCCTTGCGACTTTTCTGTTTGATGAGACATAGTTTTGGGATTCAGTGTGTGTCTCTATTACATTGTTGTGTATGACTAGCATACCACTATGAGTATGGGGCAAATGCTAATAAAAGCAGACTTCATACTAACCTTTTGGTCGAACACTTTGCAGCACCACCTTCTGTGGCACAAGTGGCAGCTCTGGACTGAAGCGACCTAAAGAAACTTAACAGCAAGCTAGGCAGCAGCAGCAGCAGCGACGCACGTCCGCACAGCAGGAGGGAAGCCAGGAATGAGCAGTTAGGCAGAGAAGTTTAAATAGCCACTCTGATCAGGTAAAGAGTGCATCAGTCACATGATCAGGTAGGCATGCTCATAAAAGTTGTATGCCTGAACTAGCTACGCAGGCTGCATCATTACACCAACAAGTAAAACATGGCTGATAAATGATGAGGGATTGATGATGCCGATGAACTATGATGGACGTGGTTTCATGGTCGCAACTTTACAGGGTTTTTATTGCTTGGCATTGATGATGTCAATGAACTCTGGCTTGAGGGACGCTCCGCCCACAAGGAAGCCATCGATGTCTTTCTGGCCACCGAGCTCCTTGCAGGTGCCACCGGTCACGGAACCTCCGTAGATGATCCTAACGGAGTCGCCCACGGCTTCAGACACGTTGGCTCTCAGCCATTCCCTCAGCTTCTCGTGAACCTCCTGCGCCTGCTGCGGGGGGGCTGTCCTGCCGGTGCCGATAGCCCACACGGGTTCATAGGCCAGCACGACCTTGCTCCAGTCCTTTACGTTGTCCGCGAAGAACTTGGTCTGAGCGAAGACCACCTTCTCCGTGATGCCGGCCTCTCTCTCTTCCAGCTTCTCGCCGACGCAGGCGACGACCCGGAGGCCGTTCTCCAGAACGTGGGCCGTCTTCTTACCGATGAGCTCGTCGCTCTCTCCGAAGACGTGGCGTCTCTCGGAGTGTCCCAGGATCACCCAGTGTGCTCCGCAGTCCTTGATCATCGCGGGGCTGATCTCCCCGGTGAAGGCACCCTTGGCGACTTTGTAGCAGTTCTGAGCGGCCACCCCGAATTTAGCGTCCAACGTAGACCTGACGAAGTCCAGATAGACGGCCCGGAGAACCGCACACCACCTCAACGCTGGGGTCCACCTTGGCGCTGTTCAGGGTCTTCATGAGCTCGCCGAGGCTCGCCTTGTCGCCGTTCATCTTCCAGTTACCACCGACGAAGAATTTCCTGCTCATGTTTGCGGTTTGGTGGATGATCTTGCGCTGCTTTGTCCTTTTAGAATGGTGTTAACCGTTGATTCCAGGCTGTTGCCTGTCAGTGTATTTATCTGAAATTAAGGGTAACTTTATATGGAGCTTGGCTGGATGCCTGTCACGATGATGGAGGTGGAGGTGGGGTTGCGTGACTTTTTTCCTGTTTGATGAGACAGGCATCCATAAGGTTATTTATTTGCCACTTTTCTTTAGTATAAACCATTGCATTAAGTACAAGTTCAAATCCTACAAATGTAACCTAGTAGTGGCAGCTAGTGTTCTTCCGAAATGAAGAACAGCAGCCCCCCCTCTCCACACAGTAATTAATCAATTGTAAGTATTGTAAGACTAGCATATACCGGTATAGGTCAAATGTTTATTAAAAAATTCTGACTTCATACGAACTTTTCGTAGGGGTAACTGGTGGGAAACTCTGTGCAGATCCCATGCTGTCATCAGTCTGATAATCTTGCAGTTCTGGCTCTTGCAGTTCTGGCTCTGAACTGAAGTGCCCTAAAGAAAACAGTGATTAACACCTTCTGAAATTCTAATGCATAGAAACAAATGACTACAATTAATTAGAGTGCAAAACCATACCACAACAACTTAAGTGTGCGTGCGTCGCTTACTTGGTTGCATTGGCTCAGGCAATTGAGTGGAGCTGGGTCCAGGCGACTTGGTTTTTTCTGTTTGATGAGACAGGCATCCATGAGAAGGTGATCTACTTTACTTTTATTCAATATGAACTACCATTGCATTTAATATATCCTCCATATATGACAGAGTGGCAGCTCCAAAATGAAATAAATGCAAACAATGATGACTTTAACAAACCAACAATCTAAAGTTGAAAAATGTTTAAGGAAGCACAACCTAGTTTTGGGGTGTGTGTGTGTGTGTGTGTCACAATTACTTCCTTGGTGTTTCTGGGCATTTTGGTCAGAGGATGGAGTGGAGGTCGTCCCTTGCGACTTTTCTGTTTGATGAGACATAGTTTTGGGATTCAGTGTGTGTCTCTATTACATTGTTGTGTATGACTAGCATACCACTATGAGTATGGGGCAAATGCTAATAAAAGCAGACTTCATACTAACCTTTTGGTCGAACACTTTGCAGCACCACCTTCTGTGGCACAAGTGGCAGCTCTGGACTGAAGCGACCTAAAGAAACTTAACAGCAAGCTAGGCAGCAGCAGCAGCAGCGACGCACGTCCGCACAGCAGGAGGGAAGCCAGGAATGAGCAGTTAGGCAGAGAAGTTTAAATAGCCACTCTGATCAGGTAAAGAGTGCATCAGTCACATGATCAGGTAGGCATGCTCATAAAAGTTGTATGCCTGAACTAGCTACGCAGGCTGCATCATTACACCAACAAGTAAAACATGGCTGATAAATGATGAGGGATTGATGATGCCGATGAACTATGATGGACGTGGTTTCATGGTCGCAACTTTACAGGGTTTTTATTGCTTGGCATTGATGATGTCAATGAACTCTGGCTTGAGGGACGCTCCGCCCACAAGGAAGCCATCGATGTCTTTCTGGCCACCGAGCTCCTTGCAGGTGCCACCGGTCACGGAACCTCCGTAGATGATCCTAACGGAGTCGCCCACGGCTTCAGACACGTTGGCTCTCAGCCATTCCCTCAGCTTCTCGTGAACCTCCTGCGCCTGCTGCGGGGGGGCTGTCCTGCCGGTGCCGATAGCCCACACGGGTTCATAGGCCAGCACGACCTTGCTCCAGTCCTTTACGTTGTCCGCGAAGAACTTGGTCTGAGCGAAGACCACCTTCTCCGTGATGCCGGCCTCTCTCTCTTCCAGCTTCTCGCCGACGCAGGCGACGACCCGGAGGCCGTTCTCCAGAACGTGGGCCGTCTTCTTACCGATGAGCTCATCGCTCTCTCCGAAGACGTGGCGTCTCTCGGAGTGTCCCAGGATCACCCAGTGTGCTCCGCAGTCCTTGATCATCGCGGGGCTGATCTCCCCGGTGAAGGCACCCTTGGCGACTTTGTAGCAGTTCTGAGCGGCCACCCCGAATTTAGCGTCCAACGTAGACCTGACGAAGTCCAGATAGACGGCCGGAGAACCGCACACCACCTCAACGCTGGGGTCCACCTTGGCGCTGTTCAGGGTCTTCATGAGCTCGCCGAGGCTCGCCTTGTCGCCGTTCATCTTCCAGTTACCACAGACGAAGAATTTCCTGCTCATGTTTGCGGTTTGGTGGATGATCTTGCGCTGCTTTGTCCTTTTAGAATGGTGTTAACCGTTGATTCCAGGCTGTTGCCTGTCAGTGTATTTATCTGAAATTAAGGGTAACTTTATATGGAGGTTGGCTGGATGCCTGTCACGATGATGTCTACATTGGCATGATTTCAGCACTTAATGTCCCTGTCATCTCATATAGAACTCTGGATCAGCCTGGTCCAAATATGGGGTTTGTGATGTCAGACATGGATATCATATGTTGGTAAGACGATGTCAGATATCTCCATATATGGAGTAGCAATATTCAGTGGGGTAATTCTGGCTACCTATCGAAGACCTATGTGAAAGCATTCGTTACAGTATTTATTGTAATACTCACAATACATTTATAATCTGAATTTGTAACAAGTAACACAAGTGTGATGGCCGCAGTCACACATCACACATTTAGATTATTATTATTACTTTTCTTGTGACCACCGTGCTCTGACTTATGGTGTGTTACCCGTTCAAATCACATTATAGAAATAAAGGTGATGGGTCGCACACATCGCATATCACACCCGATGTTGTGATGTGAGGTGATCAATGGTGATTGGGTGCACCTGCATTGTCACCACTCCTTAAAAGGGACATTTACAAACTCTCCACACTGATGAAGGCTGGATAGCCGAAACGTCTGTCATTCCATCATGCAAGAATAAAAACTAAAGCGCAAGATTATTATTACAAAATGTACATGAACAAATTAAGCCATATTTTATACTTATTCTATTGAAAAATAGCAGAACTTGCAGATTTTTTAATTTTTTTAAATGTAATACTTTTGGTATGTAAGATATGTTGATGCCAATATCTAGTAACAAAGTTACCAAGTAACTTTTTGAATACAGTTTCTACATTGTAATATGGCTACTTTTACAGTAGGCTACTCGAGTAAAAACCTGAGCCGGTTCCAGCACCATGAGCTCCGTATTCGGGCATGCCTGACCTATGGTTGACTCAGCAGCTCAGGCCATAATTAAAGTAGAAATGCACTCTGTCGAGCTGCCAACTTGCGTTTGGCACACAAGCAGGCAATGAATGGCCTGCGTGTGCGCGAGCAGAGCGCACAACTTATGCGCAGTGCTTGAACGTTCTGTTTGCGCCCAGCTCTCCACCGCCAACTACTGTGCTAAAAGCGGACCCCGATCAAGTTATTGAAACATCTGACATATTGGCCTATAGTTCATACTATAAACTTAAATTGGTTACATCATCCACATACGTCTTTTTTTTTTTTACATAAAAACACATAGTTGTGTCATCAGCCAATCCCTGATTGGCCAAGCAACGCCACCAACACAAGGAGGCAATCCAAAGGGTCAAAGGGACCACCCGACATACATAGCAAGCTGCCAACTCACGCTCTGATTGGTCGAGCCAGTCACGAGCGTACGCACGCAGTGCCTTGATTTAAGGTGTCACCGACTGTTCCGTCCGATCTAAAGTCGGTGGTTTGTTTCATAATAATTAATATCATTCTGTTGAAAGGACAGAGAGCAAGTGTCAATAAGTGACATCTCAAAGCGTAAGCTCAACCTATGTCAGGGGAGAAGATAGTCACATGACCTAATCACCATGCCTGATTAGGGTGTTTCCTCTCTCAGAATGAGAGGAAATAGCATGGAGTAAACCCCCCCAAACAGTTGATTGGATCAAGGCCGGTATAAACAAGAGGGCACTGTGAGACACAGAAAAGAGGGGGGATAAAGCAAGTTCATTCCTCAAACTTTTTTTCTTTTATCCCACGTTTTTGTAACCCATTTTTCACCCCTGTGTCAATAAGGGCCTTTCTCAGCCCCACCCTTCTCCCATTGTTTATATTGTGTTTAGTTTCCAAGATGGCCGCAGCACCAAGAGGGGGTGAGGCGGAGGTGAGCGGGTGGGGACCTTACTGGGCTGCATTCACAAATTCAAGACACCCGTCTTGCGTTTGTCTTGTGTCTGTTTTTAATGGCTGCTCCAATGCATTTCCAATGGAAGCCCATATGGTTTGACCAAACATTTTGTTTGATGGGGGGCAGAACACATCCATCAAAGCTGTGTTCAGACACAAGTCAGGTGTCCGACACAAGGCAAGTGTCTTGAATGCAGCCCAGTAAGGGCATATGTCGACCCCGCCCGCTCACCTCCGCCCCACCCCCTCCTGGTGCTGTGGCCATCTTGTAAACGAAACACAATATAAACAATGGAAGAAGGGTGGGGCCGAAGAAAGGCCCTTATTATCTAATGTAATCCTGGGCTCTACACACCCTCCACCAACCTGGGGAGAGCAACGGACTTGAACTCATGTTTCCTTCATGCATGAGTGTCCAAGTTGCTCCTTTACACCTGACAGGGGGGAGTTTCCTTGGTTGGACGTAGCGTGTGGAAGGAACACGTTAATCCAACCAGTTCCTTTCCCCTCCATCAGGCGCACTGGCTGGCCAGGGGGAGGAAGTTTAGAGACCAGGATTACTGCATGTTTTTTCTGAGGGTACCTAACCTAGGGGACACGGGGAGAACATGCAAGCTCCACACAGAAGGGCCCTTTCGCCAACCCCACCTCGGGTATGGGCACTGATGACGCGGAGGAGAGAACACGCCGCCAGCACCCATGGCGTCCCCAGCGGGTATCGAACCCAGCTGTGGGGCGACAGCACTACCTAGTGTGCCACCGTGCGCCTTCAACCAATGATCTTGATAATCTTCAACAATCTCTGAACTCGTCTCTTCGACACAGACCTTTCAAGGCCGTTAGTGTGTGTGTGTGTGTGTGTGTGTGTGTGTCGCAAATATACCAAGATAATATGGACGTAGACATAGTCTGATGGTTTTTCTTTTTTTTCTCTATGTTTTTAATGGTGATTTCGATTGAAATCGTTGAGTTTATATGGTTCACAGTAACTTCACATTGTGAGCCGTGTGGCATTCCGTATTATTTGGGCAAGACTGATGTCACATTTGATGACGTGAGATTCAAGACGACACAAATTAAAAGCCGACTGCACAGAGTTTGAGGACAATAGAGGCTGACTGCACAGAGTTTGAGGACGCAAAGATAAATAAAGGTTCCAGATTGAAGGACATCACTCGGAGCTTCTCAAACATCCCTGGATTGTGACATCAACCTCTGCAGTAGGTCAGTTTCCCATTTAAGCAGCTTAACATGTTTCACACTTTCACTTCATTCTCAGTGTGTAGAAATGGTCTCCGCCAGCATTGGCCTGTCTGAAGAGCTCTTCCTGTGTTCTATCTGTCTGGATGTGTACACCGACCCAGTCACCACTCCATGTGGACACAACTACTGTGAAAGCTGTATCACACATTACTGGGACACTAGTGATGTGTGTCAGTGTCCACTGTGTAACGAAACCTTCTATAAAAGACCAAGATTGTCTGTTAACAAAGTTCTCTCCGAGATGGCGGACCAGTTCAGGAGTCACAGACTGAAATTAGAATACGAAGCAAAGACAGAGACTGAAGTTCAGCAGATGATACAGGAGAGACGAGTAAAGATTCAGGAGGTCAAAGACTCGGTAGCGCTCAGCAGGAAAGATGCAGACGCAGAAATAGCAGACAGTGTGCAGGTTTTCAATGTAATCATCAGCTGTATTGAGAGAAGCCAGGCTGAGGTCATTGGTGTGATTGAAGAGAAGCATAAAACAACAGAGGAACAGGCTGAATGTGTCATCAAAGAGCTGCAACAGGAAATCACTAATTTAGAGAAGAGAAGCTCTGAGCTGAAACAGATCTCGCACACTGAAGACCACCTCCACCTCATCCAGAACGTCACATCCATCAACACCCCTCCACCCATCAAGGACTGGACAAAGGTCAATGTCCATCAGCCTTCATATGTGGGGACTGCGAGGACAGCTGTATCTCAGCTGGAGAAGACACTCGGTCAAGAGAGGAAGAAGCTGTGTGATGCTGAGCTTAGAAGGATCCAGCAACATGCAATGGATGTAACTCTGGACCCTGACACAGCACACTCCCATCTCACCCTCTCTGAGGATGGAAAACAAGTGAATGATGGAAACGTATGGAAGAAACTCCCAGACAACAAAGAGAGATTCTCTACATCTGTCAGTGTGTTAGGAAAACAAAGATTGTCCTCAGGAAAGCTTTACTATGAGGTCCAGGTTAAAGGGAAGACTGCCTGGAGTTTAGGAGTGTCCAGAGAGTCCATCAACAGGAAGGGAACTATCACACTGATCCCTAACAATGGTTACTGGACGATATGGTTGAGGAATGGAAACGAGTACAAGGCCAATGCCGGCCATTATTCTGTCTTCCTCCCTGTAAGAGAGACGGTCCAGAAAGTGGGAGTGTTCGTGGACTATGAGGAGGGTCTGGTCTCCTTTTATGATGCGGAGGCAAGAGTTCATCTCTACTCTTTCACCGGCTGCACCTTCACCGAGAAACTCTGTCCATACTTCAGTCCATGTGCTAATAATGGCGGTAAAAACTCTTCTCCTTTGATCATCTCTCCTGTCATTCAGTAGCCGACGGCCGTATAGCCACTCAACTTGCTCAGTGGCTTTCACAGATGGATTTTATTGAGATGCAAGAAAGTGTTTTTTTTTTACAGTAATATTTTGAATTGAAGTTGCACAACTATTTTATATTTGTACTGTACAATTTACATGGAGCTTTAACTTTTATACAATATTATATTTTACTTTTTCCTACATCAGGACCCTCGTAACTCTGAGAATGACTCTTTAGTCTTTAGGGTGTTGAGTGTTATACAAATGACATTGTTCTGGTACTTTTAAATGTTGAGTTTCTTCAGTATTTCAATCATGGTGTCTAGTTATTAATTTGCCATATAGGCCTATTGTAGTGCATCTCTACATTGGATCTCAGGGTTTGGGGACCCCCAGGGGTTCTTGACTGCAGGTTCCAGCTAAATTATAAATTTATATCATTATATGCAAATCAATACAACAAGATAACTATTTTGCCTAAAGGTATCATGGACCGACAATATTCAACTGAACTGATCAAAATCAGCCTTAGATGTGGGTTCAAGAGATAAACATTGTGTGAAATGGAGAATGTGGTCTAGTGCAAATCTAATGTGGGGTCCTTGAAATGAGAGTTAAGACAACCATGAAATCTAGATACTAGAATGTGTATTGTGTAGGCTAAGTATATAGGGGGGTATTTGGAGACACACCTAAAGTGTATGTAGGTTATCTGTGCCCAGTGTTTTTAGAGAGACATAAACAACTATGAAAACAAACCCAAAATAAGCAACTTTTAACCTATTTAGGTTAAAATCTACAAGCTTTTAAATTGGCTATTAAAAATAATATAAAAAGACGATTTTTGAAACCTGTGAGAACACAAATCTGACAGGTCCCTGGGTGCCATAACATTTTCAGATGGGGGAAGAGGGGACACATTTTGGGGGGTCCTTACAGTGTGTGTGTGTGTGTGTGTGTGTGTGTGCGCCGCGTGTTAAGCTCTGCCCCCTCACCAGCCTCATCAGGGACAATAAAAGATTGAGCTTCAGTTCAGATCAAAGTCAAACACACACAACTTTGATTATTTATTAGTTTATTACGGATCCCCATTTAGTCAATCTCACTACGGTGAAGACTACTCTAACTGGGGTCCAAAGTATTGATTGAAGTATTGAACATGTTGAACAAGTATTTATTAACAGTTTTCTCAGAGTGAGGGAGGACTCACAGACAGTTAGGGAGGACAGACTGTAGGTCAGGAGGCTCTATCTTCACTTACACACCTCTTCCACGAGGGGGGCGAAGGCAACCGTTTCTGGATCGTGTAATGCGCATGTGTGAAACACGTTAGCCCGGAAGTACTAAGTGCGTGTGATGCGTTATTATTTATCCCTTATATATATCTATGATTTATCCCACCGCAGCCCTGCTGTGATTGGCCAGTAGTCGTTGTGATTGACAGTTGTCGTTTTTGCGACCAGTCATTATTCCTACAACTACAAGTACAACCTATCTCAAACCCTAACCCTAAACCTAACCCCCCACGGGGCAGCGCACACCTAAACCTAACCTTAACCCATGTCTAACCAATGACTAGTCTAAACTAAGTATGCACCCCCCTAAACCTAACCCGAACGGCCTAACCTCAGTAAAACGATGCCTTCCCGGGAGCCAATCAGACACATGGTGAGGCGGGTCTACCCTAGAACGCTGGTGGGATTCATAATCACGCGCGTGCGATAGGTAGTTGCTAGTTGGTCAGTGGCGGTCACCACGATATAACTCTAATTATAACTCATAACTCAGATAGTATCTCGGTGAAAAACGTGTCATAAAGGAGGTAAAACGTGTAAAATGGAGTCTGTACGCCTGAAGATAAATGAACACATGACGTCGGTGGGAGAGGACATATTGTGTGTTTTGGACAAACAGCAGTGTGGTGCTGATGTTTGTGGTGCTGATGTTTGTTGTGTGAAGCTTGATGTCAGAGTGTTTGTGTTGGAGCGTCTCCGTGCTGTTGCAGAGTTCATGTGCAACCTCTTCCAGAGAGAGATGGAGACACTAGGAACTCTAGAGAAACAAAACAAACGGCTGGACATTGATTTTGATATGGACCTCGAGCTACACACTGCAGGTATGGCTAACTACACACTGTACACATGGTGCAGTAGCCGCAATTTGCAACTCTAGATTTTATTATAATGGGATGAATCTAGAGTTGCAATACCCTCCATTGACTCCCCATTCATCCAATTTGTGTTTGCGATCCACTGTAGACATGTTATGAGCTACTTTCTGTCAAGAAATGATCTGCAGGTGATTCTTTTTCTAAGTGTTGGAGTTTGGAAGCACTCGTCGTAAGTCACTGAACGGCCCTGCACACCACCTGTTTTGAATTTGCACATAATGCAGGAGGCAGCAGTGCAACCCGTTAATAAAAACAAGTGCTTCCAAACTCCAACACTCCATCACCTACAGAGAATTTGTTTGAGTGAGAGATCGTCATAATCATGAAATGAAATGAAATGATTACTATATTTACCCAGGGTATCTGGGCTAAGCTCAAGAACTTGTTTCCAGCCAGGCCCTGTTCATAGAACATTTCATCGTAGTGGTTCAATGCCTTGTTCAAGGGCACTTCAGCGGTGGTAATTTTAACGTGTCGGACCGCTGATTCGAACTGGCGACCTTCCGGTATCAAGACCGCTCCGCAATCCGTTCGGCCACCGCTGCCACTATCATGCTACCAGGCAGGCTACTAGTGGCCACATGGTCAAAGAAAAACCAGGGCAGGGCCGTGCTTAGCCCCTTTCGGGACCCTCGGTTAGCTTTTCTGAATTTTGGACGGCTACCCTAGGGTCCCTGATCGCCTGGGGGGTAGAAGACCCTCCGCTCCGCGTCGGGTCTGCCTACGCCCCCAGCCATTGTAAAATACCCGGTAACTCAGGTTACCTCTCGTGGCTTATTGCTTAAGTCTTATTGACACAGAGTATGCCCGACAGACACACTGCAGACAACCTGGCTAGTAGACTAAACGATGCAGTTGTGGAGGCTTGGTAGCCTAGCTGGCTTTGCCAGACAACGTGGGTTCACTCACGCCTCCTCCCCGCTACGAGAGTGAATCCACGTTATCAGTATGGTCAAAGCCAGGCTAGAGGCTTGGGGACTGAAGGTGCGTTAAAACCTTACGATATGTATTTGTTTCCACTGTCGCTTCAATCGCTTCACTTTGGTCCCTTCGCTCCAGCTCACTCTTTTTCATGCACAATCTGTAGCTGTCTTCCCCCTCCCTCGAGTGGTGGATTGTTTTATTGATATAACAGATATAAAAAGTACACAGTAATTTAACATTGGGAGTGTAACCAAATGGACCCGGTCATTTTGTGGTCTCGAAACACCTTTAGGCTACTGGGAAAGTGTGTGCAATGTGTTCACGATAACGCACGTTAACGTTGGGGCTGCTAATTCCCCCGTCAGGGTGGACTGGGACTCGACAAACCCTGTTGTATTTGTATTTTTTTAAAGGATAAAAATACCTGGTTAATAAAATGTCTCCATTTAGCCAGCCCTAATTATACCTACTTTTATTTGACGATCATAAATAAATCAAACTGATTGGCTGATTGAAATATGCAATGATAATGTGATAAATATCTTATAGTCCTATAGTCTCTATAGTCTAGTCCTTATTTTATGACACAAATTCAAAATTATTATTATTAAAGTCCTTATTCATGTCCTTATTATTCCTTCATTCCAGACCAGTGTGTGGAGTCCAGTCTGCTGGTGAAGATCAGTTCTCCAGCCAGGACTATTAAACAGGAACCTGAAAACCACCTAGATCTCAGTAAGTCTCTGTCTTTACTTATTTTATTGGTGAAAGTGGACTGGTACTGAGATACTTCAAAAAGACAACAAGAAATCTCAAAACATAGTTACACAAATTAACTGCTTATGACGGAGTATTCCGGCATATAAAATCCAACCATCAGCTGCTTCTGACGCAATACTCCGTCATATAAGCTTTTATAATGATAGAAAATGGGAACGCTGTAATCCACATTATTTATTTATTTTGACTTCGCCTTTCCTTCTTCAGCACTCTTTGACCGGTTTCGCGCATGCGCCCTGTCGTTCACTTGTTGTTTATGTGCCGACTAAAGTTGCTCATAACTCTAAATCTATGGCACTCCATGGTTTTGACCAAACGCCGATGTTCGGAGGTCCTTTCTGATCGCGATTGGAACATTAGCGTTTTCTAGAGCAAGGATGGCCTCATTACTACAGTATCGGCTTTATGCTTCAATAAACAAATGATACTACAGTAACTAAAGAACAGTTCTCAAACAAAAACTGCTTAACCTGTTAAGCCCTATGGGAGCCGCCGGCGGGTCCCAGGGCTCAGAGGCTGCATTATGTACCAAGTATTTCACATAGAGCCAAAAATAAATAAATTTCAATGTTGATTCGGCTACAGTGGACCCACAGCTCACACAATCAGCCGGCATCGTCTTCCTCATCCACACACTAGTGTATCTCATGAGCATTTCAAAAGTATCGACTACAATTTGCACAATTTGGAAAACACGAGAACGACCGACTTTTCCAGCTCCAATCGGCCCATCCAGTTTGATTGTAATCACTGAGAGCTTTCTAAGGAGGGCGGAAACGCCCCCTCCCCCCCCCCCCCCCGCGCACACACACACACACACGCACAGACGCACACAGTCACACACACACACGCTCCAACAGCTGACCGGAAGAGACGCACGAGAGCAGCGGGTTTGAGCGTCATTTTTTTTTCACCAGTCGGTGTAACTGTTCGAACACAAGTCACTGTTATTTGTGACTTAGCACGATGGCTGGTCGGGAGACACTGTCGGTGGACGAGACGCTCGTTTTATTGGAGAATGATCCCGGAGCGTCTGTTTTCATACAAGACAGCGAAAGTGAACTGGACCCCGAGTTCAGCGACGAGGATTTCACCACCGAAAGGTTAGTGCGCGTTCATGTTTTCAATGTGACGATGATGATACTACTACTACTACTACTACTACTACTACTACTACTACTAATAGTCATCGGTCACATCATTAGAAACCCTGAGGTTTGTAATCTTCACTGTCTGTTTTCGTGTCCCGTGTGTAACTCACATTTACGCATCTGCAAACACTGTGACATTTTTGGTCACTTTAGCCCAGTGATAGAGGCTTAGTTCCAGCTCAACGCAAGCTGCCGGTGTGTGAACTGATAGACAAAAAGAACCTCCTAACAGCTTTCTTTGCCTAACAGTGCCGAAGAGGAGACGCAAACTGAAGAGGCTGAACAGGAAACGGCTACATCTGTTAGTCCCACGCCAACAGGTAAATATAACACACACAAACACACACACACACAATTCAAATGGTCTTTATTGGCACGAGAAAACACTGTGTTGACACTGTCAAAGGAAAAGGCACAATAAAAAAAATGTACATTTGCAAAAATCTGTATTTTCAACACCCATTGATATTTGATGTTATTGAAACAGATCCTCTGCCCTCCCAAACGCCTCCTGCCTCACGGGAAAGAGGCGCGCGTGGCCGCAGACCGTCTGCACCACCAGGCACGTCCTCTGCGAGTTCACCGGCAACACCGACTGCATCCGCCGTGCCCTCGGCAGGTAAATAGTGATCTCGGCTCCCCATCCGCGCCAATGTTAATCGCGTCTTCGACCCGCGGCGCCGCGAGTCTGAAAGTGGAAGAGATCACCAGTTAGGCCTGGTACTCCTCACAGGCCACGCGCTGCGGGGGCCTGCGGGCCCGGGGCAGTCCCGCGGTGGGGACGCCTGTGCGAGGCCGGCCTCCCGTCCGCCCCAATGTATCCCATGAAACTCTCACTCCGTTTCGGTGATCTCGGCTCCCCATCCGCGCCAATGTTAATCGCGTCTTCGACCCGCGGCGCCGCGAGTCTGAAAGTGGAAGAGATCACCAGTTAGGCCTGGTACTCCCCACAGGCCACGCGCTGCGGGGGCCCGCGGGCCCGGGGCAGTCCCGCGGTGGGGACGCCTGTGCGAGGCCGGCCTCCCGTCCGCCCCAATGTATCCCATGAAACTCTCACTCCGTTTCGGTGATCTCGGCTCCCCATCCGCGCCAATGTTAATCGCGTCTTCGACCCGCGGCGCCGCGAGTCTGAAAGTGGAATACATTGGAGCGGATGGGAGGCCGAGATCACGGAATTCTCACTCTCCCGTCCCGTTCCGGTGATATCGGCCTCCCGTAGGCGTCCCACTGTGGCGGCCACGGGCCCGTGGGTCCCACAGTGGGACGCCGATGGGAGGCCGAGATCACGAGAAACCCGATTGACATTGGAGCGGACGGGGGGGAGCCGATATCACTCACACAAACACACCCCAGCAAGTCATGCTGCCGGCTAAGCTCCAGCCGTCTCATTTCAGGCGAACCCGCACGGAGATCGTCACGTCGCCCTGCCCACAGACAGTGGGCAGGGTTCGACATCTCCGACGTCGAACCCGAAGGTCCCCCGCCCAAAAAGGTTCCGCGGGCCCCGAGGGGAAAGCGCGGACGCGGCGGCGCCGCGACCAGACCCGCCGCAGCCCGATCCGAAAGATGGCACAACAGGGAGAGCGAGGACGAACACTCCGTAACCCCTCCTCGCCCCTTCAGACCGAGGAGAGAGCCTGGCCCCACTGGCGACAAGACCGCGCCGTGGAGTCCTTTGGAATTATTCCAGCTCTTCTTCAGCGACCGAGTCGTCGGCACTCTGATAAAGAACACCAACCGCAACGCCGTCAAGAGAAAGGAGACGGAAGCCAAGGCGTACACGAAAAAGTGGACGCCTCTCACACGCGAGGAGTTCTTCGTGTTCCTGGCAATAGTCCTCTTCTCCGGCTTGGTCCGGGTGCCCGAAAGGTCCGACTTCTGGAGGACCGACGTCCCCTACGGGTTCCGTTTCCCCGCCAGCGTGATGTCGAGGGACCGGTGGGAGGCGATCATGTGGTCCCTCCACCTCAGCAACCCGGACGAGGAAGAGGAGAACGAGAGAAAGAGGGGCACGGATTCCTACGACAGGCTGTTCAAAATCAAGCCTCTGTACACGGACATCGTCGCGGCCTGCCAGTCGCACTATCATCCGTCGCAGAACATTGCGATCGACGAACGGATGGTGAGCAGCAAGGCGCGGGTCCACTTCAAACAATACATGAAGGCCAAGCCGACCAAGTGGGGCTTCAAGCTCTTTGTCCTGGCCGACTCGCTGAGCGCTTACACCTGGAACTTTTTCGTGTACGTCGGAAAGCAGGAGACGGC
Source organism: Electrona antarctica (assembly GCF_951216825.1). Lineage (NCBI taxonomy): Eukaryota > Metazoa > Chordata > Actinopteri > Myctophiformes > Myctophidae > Electrona > Electrona antarctica. The sequence continues at coordinate 99,313 of NW_027637576.1, forward strand.
CCCGGCGAGCGGGAAGGGACTCAGCTACTCGGCCGTGACCGACCTGCTGCCTTTCGACCTGCTCGGCACCGGGTACAGACTCTACGTGGACAGTTTTTACACCAGTCCCGCCCTGTTCCGTCATCTGGACAGCCGCGAGATCGGGTGCTGCGGAACGGTCCGGAAAGGCCGCATCGGATTCCCGAAGACAAAGGAGAACGACCTGACCAACAAAGCGGAGAGAGGAGACATGCGGTGGATCAGGAACGACGTTCTCCTTTTCGTAAAGTGGATGGACACGCGCCAGGTGGCACTCTGCACGTCCCTCCACAAGGCCTACAGTGGGCAGAGTGTGGACAGGCGTGTCAGGGAGGCCGGAAAATGGAGCGTCAAGAAGATTCCTGCCCCCGACGCCGTACTCGACTACAACCGCCACATGGGGGGGGTGGACCTGTCTGATGCGTTCATCAAGTACTACAGCGTCCACCACAAGACCATGAAATGGTATAAGACCTTTTTTTTCCATTTCATCGACATTGCTACGGTGAACAGCTGGTTGCTACACAAGGAGCTGTGTGAGCACGGACAGACCGCACACGTCAAACACAAGCAGTTCATGGAGAGCTTGATCAAAGAAATGGTCGGGCTGCCCAAAAGAGGCCGAGAGGCGACGGCCCCGGTACCCGGAGTTGCCCGCCGCCCCAACGTCTGCGTTCCGCTTTACTTTCACGAGAGGAAAGGCAGTGGTGGTGTGAAGGACGCCACCGCCCACAGAGGGTACTGCGCGCTTTGCGCAGAAAGGCACGACAAGAGGCAGAAAACCCCAATGTACTGCGAGAGATGTGATGTCGCCCTCTGCCTGGTGCCGACGAGGAACTGCTTCGCGGACTGGCACAGGATGCGGCGATAGTGTGTCCTCTCTGCTGCCGATGGGGCCTTGCGGTCTCAGACATTAGTCCATAATGTCATATTTTGCAATGTTCTCGTGTCAAATGTCCTGCTGTATACATTTCTGTCACTACTATGTGTTAATTTCATGGTTTAGAGAGGTTGGTAGGAGACAACCCGTCTCTGGGCAATCGCTCGAGCTCAAGTACCCCTCGTGCCGAGATCACGAGAAACCCGTCCCGTTCCGGTGATATCGTAGTGATGACACTGGGTGTTCACGAAACGATTGCAATAAAAAAGTGGTTGTGCTTGGAGACATGTCATGTCGGTTCCACACGTTTCTTTATTTGATTTATCTTGAATAATAAAAACAAATAAAAGCAAGACGGCTTTCTGTGCAGGCTACCTTTTTTTCACAGAGGAAAACTAACGCATGTACCACAACATTCAACATTGCCCGGCCATTCCATGTTTTTTTTTAATTAATTACACAGTGGCTCCCCGACGGTAGCCGAAAGAACTCCACGAAACCATCCCATGCGTCGTTCTCGACCAGCCATTCCCGTTGGTGTCCGAGGAGGTATGTGGAGATCTCCTGGCCCACCGATTCAACGACGGAAGGCTTCCTGTCCTCCTCCTTGAGGTGCCGACACACCACCGCCCCGAAGGCCACGAGGCTGGCGACGCGACCCCAGTTTGTGCTTCCGTCACTGAAGCAGCTCTTCGCCGCTTCACCCACAAAGCTCATGTCGTCTCCCCGTCTGTCCGACTGACACTGTACTGACATTGTACTGACATTGTACGCGAATTGAGGGGTTTCCATGATCTGCTCCACGACTCGATTCATTGTTGAATGAGCTTTGCTTTCATGTCTGCTTGGCTGAGAGGATGACACACCTGCAAAGTCCATTAGGACACTGCCGATGAGGTGTCTCGTGTCATTGTCCAAGCCCCCGTCCCCTGCTGCTGACAAATGCATCGTCGGTGTTGACACTTTGAAAGTTTACTTCAAAAGAAGGCACGACTGTAAGCTGGTATACGGCTGGTTCTGTAAGCTCTGTCTTTCTGGGTTGTATGTAAGGCCAGATATCTTGACTGGAGTCTTGATGGAGATGGGCTGCTTGCGTCTAAACTAAAGGGCAATAATCAGTATTTATATCGGGCTTGGCTCCAGTGGTCTGGATGCTATATAGTACCAATATACTGTGCGGTAACTCTGGCGGCCTATCGAATACCCACCCATATTATGATGTGAAGGTGAGCATGGAAATACATCACATACATAAAAGAATAAAAAATAAAAAAAATACAAAATAAAAGCAAGACAGCTTTCTGTGCAGGCTACCATTTTTCACACAGGAAAACTAAATAAAAACTAAGCCACGAAACCAAGACAAAATGAAAAAATAAACTAAAATTTTAGGAAGGGACCAGTGGACAAGAGATCCGGCATAAGTCATTTTCAGTTGCCTTCTGACAATAGCTGACTTACAAGCTCGCAAGGCATTGCGCTGTGAGCCTGTAGTTTGGCTATTTTCAGCAAGTGTAAAACTGATTTTGCCCTAAAATGCCATAGGGCTTAACAGGTTAAAGAACTTCAAATATCAACTTCACAATGAAACAATGGATCAAAAGACTGGTAACGCTTAAATGTGGGCCCACAACCTTTCACACCATACACCCTGACGATAAAGAATTAAACACAAGTAACCCCCGTTGCAGGCCTGTATCGATGCTCGGGTGCGTTGTGGCCTAAAACGGAATGGCCCCTTCACTCTCCTGAGCCAGGAAAATAAAAAGGTATAGGCCTACCTTGTGTTCGTGTGACGAGTGTTTGTGGGTGATACAGCAGTTCAGAGCTCCTCTCCAGCAGCAACCCGGTCCCGACTTCCAAACGAAGAACAGAGAAGAATGTCCTCAGAGCATGCAGGCAGGCAGCTCACTGCAGAAACATCTCTCCTCCCGTCCCGACGTTAGCATAGACTTAATGGCTTTTCTGACGGTCTTTAGCCCAAACAGCGTCTCTCTGAGTTAGTGAGACGTGCAGCTAAAAAAGTCACTTGCCCTCGCTGGTTTAGCAAGCACTGAATAATCACTTCACACGCAGCATATAACGGTATAAAACGTCTTGTAGACATTCAGTCCGAGTCCACACGTGATTACTGTAGCTTCACTGTAGTTGTCGAGCAGACACACACAGAAACTACAGAAATACTATTTTACATCATAAAGTTACAACTTTAGATCACACAGCAAACGGACGCAGCCACTGTGCTCCTCTCTCCTTCTCTCTCTCTCCTTGATTGGAAATCACACACACCTGTACACTCACTGACTCCGGTTCTCTGAAACTACCCAATTCCCCACATCTACCAATCACACTAGGCAAGTAATAATTGACACAATAATGACATCATCATTAATCATTATGCTTTTCAGCTTATTTTTTGGGGAAAAAAATGAATGGTCGATTTTTTCAGTGGGTCCAGAAAACCACGCCCACTTCTATGTTCTATACTGTGATGTCATCAAAGTCTATATCTTCACTAAATCATTTTAAATATAAACCATTTGATGAATCACATCTAACAATTAAATGTCAGTCTCTTCCACACACACTACACATACACTTTACATTTCTACTAATGTGTATTTTTACTTTTGTATTTATACTGTGTATCCATTGTTGTTGTTTGATTTTTAGGATGTATTTTGTTAAATTAGATTAACCTTATAAATTCCCACAGGGTTTTCTAAATCTCACCCGTACAATATGTTCTTGTTCCAAATGTGTTGTTTTAAAATGTGCGAATAAAAAAATAAAAATAATCCTATCCATCATAGGAATTGTATTATACCGAATACATTACACCAATATTCCCTTTATTCTTACTCCAGCTAATCCAGCTCTTTCCATTCCCTCCTTTCTTCTGAATACTTCATGCAGTACAGAAGTATACAGATTTCTTGTATGTCTATGTTCGCAGCAAGCTTGGCTTCCGTGTCGCAGTGCTTGTGCAACCTATTGGTTGTGTTTTCCCCTGTGCAGCCTGGGAAATGTAGTCTGCCAGTTTGTATTCAGATCAGTAATCGATTTGACGTCGCTCAGTACCGCTATAGTATTGAGTAACAGCATTAGGCAAATATCAGTGATGACGTTTAATGTCTATAATTCCGCAGTGGATAGAGCATAAGTTGGGTTAGTTGCAACTTGCATAGGAGGCCTTTGCTATGTTTCACCAGTTTCAACTGAAACAGGCCTCCACCCTCAGGGGCCCTCCGAGCGCTGACTGACCGGCGGGTGTCCCCCGCCACCTTTGGCCTCTCTCTCGCTCACTCGCTGCCTTACTCTCTCCCACAATGTTAAGTTACACTTATTTCCTGTTAATAACCATGGGTAAAATGTGCAGCATTGGGAGGTAAAGGGGAGACACTTATCGTGAAGGGACAGCAGGATGAGGAGAGGTGGTGTTGTCGCTGCATCATTGTCGAGAGTAATGGTTGCGTGCAATATTGAACAGTCAAACTATTGTATCAATACACCCGTATCAACAGGATAATTACGTCATAGGTTATGGAGGCCTCATATTTGGTCTTGAAACGAGCCTCCAGATTCCTAAGGCCGCCCCTGGTTAGTTGTGTGACCTCATTCAGCACTGCATCATCAGGACGATGGATCCAATGCTGGAAACACTTTTGGCTCATGGTGCTCATTAAACGTTTATGTTAAAGTAAAAGGGGGTATCGGCCGGGGCCCCACACATTATTTTTTCTCAAGAGGTAAGCCTCACGGCTCGGCGTGTAGTCATGGCTACACATAGCTCACGTAAAAGTTAAAATATCCGTGCAAAATCCAGAAATCCATAGCTTGCATTTCGTCACTATTCTCAGTGGGACATCTGCACGGATGTGTATCGGTTGAGTATTCCCGTAGGGCGTTCCGGTTCTGCTTTGTTGGGGGGGTTAGCATATCCGGCAGGTTCCAGAAATGCATATTTGCATTTCGTCACTGTGTATCCATAGTGGGTCACCTGCCCGGATCAACGGTGAGAGTTCACCGAAAGTATGTGTGTTGGGGGGGGTTATTGTATATCTATCTTCCTGCTCTTTATATTCTGTGTTATTGCTTAACCATGCCGAGCAGGGAGAAATCCAGCAGAGCCGAACGCCAAGTCTAATATCATATGCACACTCATTACTCATTCTGTAATAAATATTGGTTTAACTATTCGTGAGTTGTCTGACTGAAATGAGACGTAGCTTGCGGAGTTAGTTCATTCAGACAACCTCAAGGGGGGTTCATGCCATGCTCAAGGCGCATACTATACTCAAGGGGTTAACATGCTGCATTACTATGTGGGTGTACAAGTGTGTGCAAGTCCCTCACGTCATTCGCCGATGCGGCAGTCAGCTGACCAATTGGGCGGGCTACTTAAGCTCACCAGTCTGCATGCTCTTCCTGCCTTCCTCTGCATATGGTCCCTGGTTGTATGTGATGTTTTTTCCCACCACCTCCCCAGCACCACCGGTGGGCTCTGCTATTTATGTTCCCCATGGGGGGTTATTGTATATCTATCTCCCTGCTCTTTATATTCTGTGTTATTGCTTAACCATGCCGAGCAGGGAGAAATCCAGCAGAGCCAAACGCCAAGTCTAATATCATATGCACACTCATTACTCATTCTGTAATAAATATTGGTTGTCTGACTGAACTGAAGAACTCTGGAAGTGTTGCAGTACCAGTGACAACCAAGAAAAGACTGAATATTTTACTCTCTAATAACCTAAACATGAACCTTGGTTGAAAAGAAAGGATTGATTGAATAGTTTATTAGACATGAATGTCAAACAACAGAGTTCAGTCAAACACTGATTCCAACAAAAATCCACAACAAAAATCACACTTGTGTGAAGTGAGGGGCACTCTTATCACATCATACATCACATTCCATGCTCAGCCAATCAAATCATCACAAATGTCATTCCGGCCAATCACTTTAAGTGTCTTCACTTTTTCTGCCCTCACTGTTTTTATCCTCAATATGTATCAGCCAATCAAATCATCGCTATGGGGTGATGATCAGCCAATTAAATCATCGTGTTCGTGTTCACACAAAGACAAAGCTCGTGTTCACACAAAGACAAAGCCCAACAGGAGGAGCTTGCGCCCCTCAACAAAAAAATCAATATAAAAAAACAACAACAACAAAATATATCATTACAGGAAATAATAAAACACTAAATGTACAGAGTGGGAGAAAGTTAGGAGGGGGCGTGGTCACCTGTTAAAAGGAGAAGTGATCATTTCCTCTTCATTGGGCCTGCTGAAAGGTGGACTTTCAGGCCCGTTTTAAAAGACGTAAGTGATCTGCATTTCTTTGAGGGAAGGGGTCAGGGCATTCCACGCCTGGGTGGCTGTGCTGTAGAAGGATAATTTTGCCATATTTGTTTTGAAATATAGGAGCAGTATAATAATCCATAATATTGTCCTTGTCTATCAACCTCCCTACAAACATACAGCTGTTTAATTTGATCCTCCCAGTGAGCTCATTTTTCATTCATTCAAGTTTTGATTATTCTCGAAATTACACTGAGCAATCAAACTCATTTTCAGTGTCGTCGAGTAATACAATATCATATAGAAAAAACATCACAATACATCAGAAGATCAGGAAAATAAAAACATCACAATACATCAGAAGATCAGGAAAATAAAAACAAAAGATATACATGTGAATTACATAGGTTTACAAATAAAATGCTAAGACAAATTTCAAAACGATCTAAAAACAGTTACATATTGTGGGGGTCTGTATGCTTACCAAGGTTTTAAAACGACTTAAGGGTACCAATGTGGTCAGTTGCAATGTCATTTGCAACTGACCATGGAAGTTGTTTACATTCTCTTCACAATGTTTACATTGGAAAGGTTTTTCTCCAGTGTGGATACGCTGGTGCTTCTTCATGGAAGCTGATACTGTAAAACTCTTGTTACAATGCTTACAGTTAAAAGGTTTTTCTCCAGTGTGGACACGAAGGTGATTCTTCAAATTACTTGAATCACTGAATTTCTCTTCACAATGTTTACACTCTGGTGTTTCTTCAGTTGAGATGACCGTCTGAAACTCTTGTCACAATGTTTACATTGGAAAGGTTTTTCTCCAGTGTGGACATACTCGTGTCTGTTCAAGTCACATGACACTCTGAAACTCTTGTCACAATGTTTACATTGGAAAGGTTTTTCTCCAGTGTGGACACGAAGGTGTGAATTCAGATTACTTGAAACGTTGAAACTCTTGTCACAATGTTTACATTGGAAAGGTTTTTCTCCAGTGTGGACACGCTGGTGTGTTTTCAGGGATTGAACTGTAGTAAAACTCTTGTTACAATGCTTACAGTTAAAAGGTTTTTCTCCAATGTGGACACGAAGGTGTGAATTCAGATTACTTGAATATTTGAAGCTCTTGTCACAATGTTTACATTGGAAAGGTTTTTCTCCAGTGTGGACACGAAGGTGTGAATTCAGATTACTTGAATATTTGAAGCTCTTGTCACAATGTTTACATTGGAAAGGTTTTTCTCCAGTGTGGACACGAAGGTGATTCTTCAAATTACTTGAATCACTGAAATTCTCTTCACAATGTTTACATTGGAAAGGTTTTTCTCCAGTGTGGATACGCTGGTGCTTCTTCATGGAAGCTGATACTGTAAAACTCTTGTTACAATGCTTACAGTTAAAAGGTTTTTCTCCAATGTGGACACGAAGGTGATTCTTCAAATTACTTGAATCACTGAAATTCTCTTCACAATGTTTACATTGGAAAGGTTTTTCTCCAGTGTGGACACGAAGGTGTCTCTTCAAATTACTTGACTTACTGAAACTCTTGTCACACATTTTACATTGGAAAGGTTTTTCTCCAGTGTGGACACAAAGGTGTCGCTTCAGGAGAGATGAGTCTCTGAAAAACTTGTCACAATGTTTACATTGGAAAGGTTTTTCTCCAGTGTGGACATACTGGTGTTTCTTCAGGGAACTTGATACACTAAAACTCTTGTCACAATGTTTACATTGGAAAGGTTTTTCTCCAGTGTGGACATACTGGTGTTTCTTCAGGGAACTTGATACACTAAAACTCTTGTCACAATGTTTACATTGGAAAGGTTTGTCTCCAGTGTGGACATACTGGTGTTTCTTCAGGGAACTTGATTCACTAAAACTCTTGTCACAATGTTTACATTGGAAAGGTTTGTCTCCAGTGTGGACATACTGGTGTTTCTTCAGGGAACTTGATTCACTAAAACTCTTGTCACAATGTTTACATTGGAAAGGTTTTTCTCCAGTGTGGACACGAAGGTGTCGCTTCAGGAGATATGAGTCAAAGAAACTCTTGTCACCATGTTTACATTGGAAAGGTTTTTCTCCAGTGTGGACACGCTGGTGTGAATTCAGATGACTTGAACTCTTGAAACTCTTGTCACAATGTTTACATTGGAAAGGTTTTTCTCCAGTGTGGACACGCTGGTGTGACTTCAGATCACTTGAACTCTTGAAACTCTTGTCACAATGTTTACATTGGAAAGGTTTTTCTCCAGTGTGGACACGAAGGTGTCGCTTCAGGAGATATGAGTCAAAGAAACTCTTGTCACAATGTTTACATTGGAAAGGTTTTTCTCCAGTGTGGACACGCTGGTGTGAATTCAGATGACTTGAACTCTTGAAACTCTTGTCACAATGTTTACATTGGAAAGGTTTTTCTCCAGTGTGGACACGCTGGTGTGACTTCAGATCACTTGAACTCTTGAAACTCTTGTCACAATGTTTACATTGGAAAGGTTTTTCTCCAGTATGGACACGAAGGTGTCGCTTCAGGAGAGATGAGTTACTGAAACTCTTGTCACAATGTTTACAGTTAAAGGGTTTTTCTCCAGTGTGGACACGCTGGTGCTTCATCAGGGAACCTGAGTCACTGAAACTCTTGTCACGCCGTTCATCATCAACGTCTTCACTGGTCTCCTCCCAATCATCACTGTCTTCAGTGACTTCAGCGTCAGATTCAAGTTCAACTTCAATCTCAGAGCAGTGGGAAGATATGTGTTCTTCTTCTTCATCATCATCATTTTCTTCTTCACCTTTCACTGCTAGTAATTTCAACGTTGACCCAACAGGTTCCTCTAGTCTTTGAAGTAGCTCCTCCTGTTCCTCTTTAAGCTCCTCCTGTTCATCTTTAATGTGTGGAGGCTCTGGTTCCTCCTGGAGCAGACTGGGGCTCCTCTCCTGTTCAGGAGAAACCTCCTCTTTACACACAACCATGTGCAGGATGTCTAGGAGCAGAAACATGATGGTCAACACTGGATTCCTAAAATGTAAACACATTCTTCTTCCATGTTCCATGTACAAAATTTGCTATTACCTACCGAGATAAGATTGACTAAACCGTTACTAACTAGAGGTTATTACTGTTCTGAAAGATTTTAGCAAAATACATTGTTTCTTCAGGAACAATATTTTCTTTCACATGAAACTTACGGAGGTGTGGCTGGTCTTCAGCTTCCTGTTTAATATAAACGTCTTCAGCTTCCTGTTTAATAGAAACGTCTTCAGCTTCCTGTTTAATAGAAACATCTTCAGCTTCCTGTTTAATAGAAACGTCCCTGGCTGAGTCTGGAGAGTTAATCTTCAACGGGGAGTGATGCATCATGGGTATTGTAGTTCTTATGAGTCTGGAGAGTTCGTCTCACCTGCAGTCTGGACTCCAGTCTGAAATCAAGTGAATAAGGAAGGACTTTAAAAACTGGAGACCTATAGTCCGGCAGCCAGGGGTGGGGAGTGGGAAATGTGTTTTTATTGGCCTAAAATATTGCCTATATACTTAAAAATACTTAAATGAATGAGTCCACTTGCTGACCGGCTGTCGGTATTGAGCAATGTATTTTATAAGGTCTTATATGTGACCATACCATTACCTATATACGGCAAGATTTAAACATTTATGTTTTAACGATTAGGCCGCCAGCATTTGATAACTTGTGATATAATTCACGCCAGCATTTTTCCCTGTTTAACTCTTATTTTGAAAAGCAAAAAACCCAGACCGGAAGTTATGATCTTATGTTAGGGTGTGTGACGATGAATCATCATTCCATGTTTACCGCGGGTGCTGCTAAAACATAATGGAGGCGCATCACAGCGCCGGGTCTGGGCCGTGGAATAAACCTTGTTTGGACCAAAAATGTCTGGGACAAGGAATAGGAGATACAGGCGATTGAAAGAAACAGAATCAAACCCCGGCCCTGCCCTACCCTAACTGGGTCGGCCCGAGGCTCGGCCAGACCCTAATAATTACCATAATGTTAACACTTTCATCGCCCCCCTGGTGTCCATGTGAAATGACTGCAGGCAGCCAGGCAATATCTGTGAATAAGCACCAACTACCTCCGGCCCACATAGCCCAATACAACGAGGAGGAGGAGCAACAAGTTTTACGACATGTCTTAGTTTTCACCACAAGCGGTAATATGGCTTGCCTGATGCGTTCAGAAATCACTATTAGATCTGAACGTTGGGCGGATTGGACTAAAACAACAACTTTGGACTATTTTTCGGAGAATGAGCAACCCGATGCCAACGTGAGTAGCATTACGACTTGATCAATCAAAAGCACTATAAAAGACCAATTGCCGTTGATCTACGCCGGCAATGGTGGACTAATTTTTAAGTAGCATGTGATGTGTCATGATTCTGAATCCATTCCAAGCATTAGTTTTGCACAAAAAACACTCATTGGGCTAAACACGGCCATAGCCGTCAATATAAATGTGATGAGTTCAGCACATTTTGGGCACATTTGGACAAGTGGCTATTGCCGTTTTTAGCCCAAGGAGTGCTTTTGTGGATGGAATGGATTCAGAATCCTTGCCTTATATAGGTTGTTAATGGTATGGTCACATATATCCTCCTATAAAAAACTATGTGGGTGTATAAGCGTGTGCAAGTCCCACACGTCATTCACTGATGGCAGTCAGCTGACCTTTTGGGGCGGGCTACTTAAGCTCACCAGTTTGCATGCTCTTCCTGCCTTCCTCTGCATATGGTTCCTGGTTGTCATGTGATGTTTGCTCCCACCACCACCGGTAGGCTCTGTTATTTATGCTCCCCATGGGGGTTTTATTGTATATCTATCTCCCTGCTCTTAATGTTTTACGATGGTGTTTAATCGCGCTGAGCAGCGAGAAAATGCAGCAGAGCCGAACACCAAGTCTAATATTGTATGCACACTTGTATTGTCATTCTCTAATAAATATTGGTTAAATCTATTTGTGAGTTGGATTCCAAGTGTGTGAGTGGGATGTGCGTGTGGAAGCACTTTGGTTTCAAGGAGTGTGGTGAGGAACAACAAACCAATACCGTGTTAACGGTGCTGGAAATTAGCTGGTAACGGACAGACGGACGGACACACACACGGACAGAGTGCAAAACATACTCTCTCCCCATGCCTTTGGCCTGGTGGAGACAAAAATCTGATTGACTAAGATGTATGTGTTTAACATTACAGTGGACAGAGTACAAATCCTGCTCATTTACAAACTATGTTTGCACCTTTGACAACCTGCAGCTTGAAAAGGCCTTCAGCTCAGCTCTTAACTCAGTAGAATCTGCACCTGGCTCGCTGATAACAAACTATCATTACACCTGGGGAAAAACTGAATCCATTCTCTTTGGATCAAATAGTAATCTCAACAAGGCAGATGGCATCTTGGTTAGAGTGGGTGACAATATTATCACAGAGAAAGATGAAATTACCTACCTAGGTTCCATCCTGGAGGGTATTTTTTTCCTGTGATAAAATGGCCACCAATGTAAAAAAAACTCAACCAAAGAACAAGATTCCTATACAGGATCTCCTCACTCTCACTGGTCAACAAAAACACCATGAAGACCCTAACAGGAGCCCTCGTAAAAGGTTTCTTTGAATCCTTTAGCGCCATCTAGTGTTATAATGCTCACACTGCCGAGGTCTGCTCCCACTCTACGGAGCTTGTTTCCTTTCCGGGTTAAACAGGAAGGTAGGGGCCTCTGTGAGGACCACAACACCACTCGCATTAGCTCACAGCCTTTAGCTAGCAGTACAACCAGCTACATTTTCTCAGCGATGCGGTACAAACTCAAAAATGATTTACGATCGTTGGGTGCGCGGTGGCCCACCATGGACAGCTCTCGAACCTTTGGAGGTACGGCACATCTAAAATCATGTTATAATGGAGGCTCAACGGAGCTGGATTTAAAAATCCCATATCCCTACCAACAGCAACTAAGAAATTGCCCCCCCAACAACTTACAATATTATTACTGCTGCTAGAATTAACTACTGCTTATTTAGGATCACATTTATAACAGACTGATTGAAGCGAAAATGGAAGCTATGGTTCTCACGATAATACAAATCTAAACATTTTTGTAAAAAAAAGAAACATCTTGTTTAAAAGATTATCTGCCTAATGATGATGTTACTGGAGGACGGTTTCTGAACTGCCCACAGCCCTCCTATGAGGCACAGACTGAGTAGAAAAAAATTGTGCCATTTTATCATGATTATTAATGAGGACCTATTATATGAAGATAGGTTGAAAACTGGTGAAGGTCCTTTAACAGTTTGCAGAATTACAGTACATTTCAAGTACAACTCAATACAAAAACTGTTGACTGTGGACAAAACCAGAAAGCATTACTTGTTTACAATCGTCCACCCTTTTCAATTAATCAGAACATACAGAGACGTACAGAGATACACTTCTATATAGTAACCAAAAACAGGAAATCATCATAAAAGGAGGTAAAAGGGGAAAAACATCTAGGTCTCCATCTTGCACCACCCTTAATTAACCCTTATCCCTAAACGTATTCGCCATTTCTTACTATTTTAAAAAACATTTTAAAATAGTTCAACTAGCCGATCTACATCTACACGTTGCGAGCTTGTAGATCAGCTATTTGAACTATTTTAAAAGGTTTTTTTTAGTTCAGGGATAAGGGATAAGCGGTGGCGCAAGATATACCCCATAGTGAGGGGAAAAGGGGTGGGTGTAGCCGCAATTTGCAACTCTATATTTTTTTTACAATGGGCTGAATCTAGAGTTGCAATACCCTCCATTGACTCCCCACTCATCATATTGCGTTTGCGATCTGCTGGTCTTAAACGACGTTAAACTCACCAACATTGCAGCTGTAGTCCAAGCTTGAATTATCCTCTTTCAATCTGCCAAGCTTGTTTTTCATAAAAATCCACCGTAGACATGTTATGAGCTACTTTCTGTCCAAAATATTCCATAAGTGATATTCCTGCCGTAATATTCAACCTACCGTAAAACAAGACGTGTGGGAGAGCGCTTGTTTAATAGAATCTTACCTGCGCATGTAAGACACCCAAAGAAGAGGCCGACGCAGCGCGACGCCCCGTCACGCACGGCCTTCTATTAAACAAGCGCTCTCCCACACGTCTTGTTTTACGGTAGGTTGAATATTACGGCAGGAATATCACTTATGGAATATTTTGGACAGAAAGTAGCTCATAACATGTCTACGGTGGATTTTTATGAAAAACAAGCTCGGCAGATTTAAAGAGGATAATTCAAGCTTGGACTACAGCTGCAATATTGGTGAGTTTAACGTCGTTTAAGACCAGCAGATCGCAAACGCAATATGATGAGTGGGGAGTCAATGGAGGGTATTGCAACTCTAGATTCATCCCATTGTAAAAAAATATAGAGTTGCAAATTGCGGCTAGGGTGGGTGGGGGGTATTCAGACCAGAGGCGTATGATCTACAATAAGGCGAGGGCAGGCGTCCGCCTGTCCAAATCCATTTCTGGCCTGGCCAAAATCCATACAATGAGAAAAAAGAGGACTAAAACAAGACCTGAGAACTATTAATGGACAGCTGATTGGCCGTTGCGGTAGAGCGCGACCCTCAATCACCCATTGGAATGTAAATGCATGCCTTTCAGCCTTTGTATACTACTCGTCTGGCAGGTATATCTCTTTGAAAACCTTTAGTGCTACGATTGTGCGCGGGGAGACGACATCTTGTCTCCCCAAAACGTAATTCCTGGATACGCCACTGATTCAGACTTTATGGGTGGCAGTTTCGAATTGCAGCCGTCCGTAGGTGCTCTTAAAACAAGTTACAATATTATTACTGCTGCTAGTAGGCCTATTAACTACTGCTTGTTTATAACAAGTTACAATATTATTACTGCTGCTAGTATTAACTACTGCTGGTTTAGGATAATTTATAACTAACTAGCAGATATGAGAGAAATACTCGTCGTGTTGTTCCATGTTAAAAGATGAGGCAATAATATAAAAGATAAATGTAGTAAAAACAAGGTGAATCAGTTCATCTTACCTGCTGTGTTTCAGGGTTGAGCTGCTTAACGACCACACTGTTTTCAAACCGTTTCAAACCTTTTACTATTATTATTATTGTGTTTTCTAACCACACTGCTAACAGGCTACCAGCTAGCTGTGTGTGACCGCCTTAGAGTAAGGTGAACGCGCATAGGGCTACTGTCCAAGGGCTTTGCGCATGCGCACTAGCCCTGCTGCAGAGCCATATAAAGTGAGACAGAGTTACGACAACTCTGTTCACGTCACGGGGCTTCAGTCCAATGGCGGCTCTTCTACATAGACTTCTATTGAAAGGGGACATCCGGGAGTTTACGGAATGCATTGGAGTCATAGAGTATATATATAATAGAGACTGAACTGGCGCGAAGCTCCGCCCCCCAGCTATTCATGTCAGTGGAAGTTGCTCAGTGGCGTTTTGAAGCACCCGGAAGACTGCCGGAAGTCCCTCCCAGGACCTCAACTTTGAGGTCCTGAGTGACGTAGGGCAACCGAGCGCTCAACGTTAAAGCCCAGCTGCACGGGGTTTCCCGGTCATGAATCCACGGGTCCGCCTGTAGTCCCTCCTCCTACCACTAGGACCCAGAGCTTCAACGTTGGAAAGTCTGCCTGCCCCCTTGATTGGAGTCTATGGGCTCGCGAGTGAACATGAACCACGTGACCAGGCTGTTTTCTGCCCCCTCAATGTCGTAACGTAACCTCTAAGGTCGTAACTCTCTCTGTGACTCTGCCCTGCTGGAGCTCGTGCTGGAGCCTGGAGCGTGCACAGTGCACGTACCATGAACGGTCACTAGGGGGAGCCATGGTACAGTGTAACACCGTGAGCAGAGGAACAGCTATAGAGCTGAAAACTCTCCCATAGAGATTTACTAAAATATTGATATCAATAAGCCTAGAATCAATCCATCCAGGATCCTGGTGAGTCATGACCATAACACCTCTGATTCTGAGAAAACAAACAAACAACAAGATTGCATATTTAATTATATGATTTACTTTGTTTTTGTATTTGTTTGGCATCTTTCATTTTCATTTATTCACAGAATCAGAGGTTTTATGGTCATGATTCACCAGGATCCTAGAAGGCTTGATTCTAGGCTTAAAATAATTGATATAAGTGTTGTGTAATTTGGAACCACATTTCATTAATATAGCTTAATAATGTTAAACTAGACAGACTAAATTGTTTTACATCTAAAACTAGGAGGCCTCACCAACAGGAAATGTTTGGGTAGACACCACAGCTTCACAGCTTGCACTCTATGGTAAATAGATATAGGCCTACTTTGATCTAGCTTAGTAGCAGCATCTAGACAGAGGTCTTTGTTGTTCTTCCTGTGACCACACCTAAGATATCTGGGAACATTTGGTTTGGGTGTCAACGACTGTCCGCTTGAGCTATTCAAATGTGTATTCGGCTTCTAAGTTCTATATAAACTGTCAGAACTATCTGTCTGGGTGTCAGTGGCCCCTCACAAGCCGTCAGGCTGGTGAGGTGGAGGGTCATGCAGGAGAGCTGATCTGTACTTTGTCTTTGCAATAAATCTGGACTCCGAAACCTTCATTCATTTGCCTGTCTGCCTCCGACTTATTTAAGGTTTGTTTATGAGCTTCATAGAGAGAGAAAAGCAGTCTCTCTCCTTGTAGTTAATTTACTTCATAAGTATTTGAATACATTTAAGTATATTTTTTAAATAAATGTATAAATATTATTTGGGAAAAAATGAATGGTCGATTTTTTCAGTGGGTCCAGAAAACCACGCCCACTTCTATGTTCTATACTGTGATGTCATCAAAGTCTATATCTTCACTAAATCATTTTAAATATAAACTTAAAACCATTTGATGAATCACATCTAACAATTAAATGTCAGTCTCTTCCACACACACTACACATACACTTTACATTTCTACTAATGTGTATTTTTACTTTTGTATTTATACTGTGTATCCATTGTTGTTGTTTGATTTTTAGGATTTTTAGGAAATTCCCACAGGGTTTTCTAAATCTCACCCGTACAATATGTTGTTGTTCCAAATGTGTTGTTTTAAAATGTGCGAATACAAAAATAAAAATAATCCTATCCATCATAGGAATTGTATTATAGCGAATACATTACACCAATATTCCCTTTATTCTTACTCCAGCTAATCCAGCTCTTTCCATTCCCTCCTTTCTTCTGTATACTTCCTGCAGTACAGAAGTATACAGATGTCTTGGTGAATTGAAAATGGAGGACCCTGATGTAAACAAGTCTTGGTTTACAACACTGATGATGTGTCCAAGTTCATGATGTTTCATTAACTGAAGAACTCTGGAAGTGTTGCAGTACCAGTGACAACCAAGAATAGACTGAATCTTTTACTCTCTAATAACCTAAACATGAACCTTGGTTGAAAAAAAAGGATTGATTGAATAGTTTATTAGACATGAATGTAAAACAACAGAGTTCAGTCAAACACTGATTCCAACAAAAATCCACAACAAAAATCACACTTGTGTGAAGTGAGGGGCGCTCGTATCATATCATACATCACATTCCATGCTCAGCCAATCAAATCATCACAAATGTCATTCCGGCCAATCACTTTAAGTGTCTTCACTTTTACTGCCCTCACTGTTTTTATCCTCAATATGTACATCAGCCAATCAAATCATCGCTACGGGGTGATGATCAGCCAATCAAATCATCGTGTTTGTGTTCACAATTTACAATTTACAATTTAGGCATTTAGCAGACGCTCTTAATCCAGAGCGACTTACATTAGGCAAGAACAAAAAGCATGGGAATACATCACATATGTAAAATGCATTTATCGCGAAACATGCGTAAGCTAAGAACGTGACTAGAACATATATATATAATGACACTATACATATAAACTATAACTAGAACATATCTATATAATGACACTATACATATAAACTATACATATATGCTATACTATGCTGTACATATATACTATGAAGTGCTATGACTACATACAATGCACTTATTGTGCTGTCTACATGACATGCTATAAGTCTGTTTCAAATGCTATATAAGTCTAAGAAGTGCTGTCTAAGGGGGGTAGGGTAAGTGCTATGGGCCATGATGGAGTCTGAAAAGGTGGGTTTTCAGACTACGGCGGAAGATCGGGAGTGATGCTGCAGTTCTGATTGCAACGGGAAGTGCATTCCACAGTTTTGGGGCCAGAAGGGAGAAGAGTTTGGGACGTGTGGAGCGTTGTCCCGGCGTTTTTAGTGAGGGTACTTCCAGCTTCCCTGCGTTGGCTGATCTGAGTGCGCGGGAGGGTTTGTAGGGTTCAATCATGCTGGCAAGATATGGGGGAGCCATACCTTTGGTTGCTTTAAATGCCAACATCAGAGTTTTGTATTCTGTGCGGGCAGCGACCGGGAGCCAGTGCAGGGAGCGGAGCAGGGGGGAGACATGTGAGAATTTTGGCTGGTTGAAGACCAAGCGAGCTGCGGCATTTTGGATCAGTTGGAGAGGCTTCAGTGCACATGCCGGTAGGCCAGTAAGGAGAGAGTTACAATAGTCAAGTTTTGACAGGACTGTTGTCTGGATTAGGAGCTGGGATGATTCCTGGGTGAGGAACGGTCTAATTCGTCGTATGTTATAGAGTGTGAACCTACAGGATCGAGTGACAGCTGTGATGTGAGTTTTGAACGAGAGCTGACTGTCCAGGACAACACCAAGGTTCCTGGCTGTTGGGACAGACGTTACCAGGGCGTTGTCTACGGAAATAGTTAGCTCCCGCATCGGGCAGGACTTAGCTGGGAAGAAGATAAGCTCAGTCTTGTCTGGGTTCAGCTTGAGGTGGTTGGAGGACATCCACTGTGAGATGTCAGCCAGGCAAGCAGTGATGCGCTCTTCCACCTGGGTGGCAGAGGGGGGGAAGGATAGAAACAGTTGTGTGTCATCGGCATAACAGTGATAGGATATATTGTGAGCAGAGATGATAGTGCCAAGGGATTTAGTGTACAGTGAGAAAAGGAGGGGACCAAGTACAGATCCCTGTGGGACCCCAGTTTGGAGGGTTCGGGGGGATGATAACAGACCTTTCCAGGAGACCTGGTAGGTCCGGTCGGTGAGGTAAGAGGAGAACCACTTTAGTGCCGTCCCGCCGATGCCTAGATCCGCTAGGGTGTCTAGGAGCAGCTGGTGGTTCACTGTGTCAAATGCTGCTGATAGGTCTAGGAGAATCAGGACTGCAGAGTGGGAAGCAGCCTGGGCAGCATGTAGTGCTTCTGTGACTGCCAGCAGGGCAGTTTCTGTGGAGTGGGCCTTTTTGAATCCGGACTGGTTGGGATCCAGCAGGTTGTTATGTGAGAGATGGAGAGAGAGCTGGTTGGAGACAACACGTTCAATGCTTTTTGATAGAAATGAAAGGAGTGATACCGGTCTGTAGTTCTTGACATCTGAGGGGTCAAGGGTTGGTTTCTTGAGGAGTGGTGTTACTCTGGCTGACTTGAGGGCAGATGGGACGCAGCCTGAGGTTACTGAGGTGTTGATGATGGAGGTGATGAAGGGGAGCAGATCAGGTGCGATGGTCTGGAAGATTGGAGACGGGACAGGGTCGAGAGGACAGGTGGTAGGTCTAGTGGAAGTCACTAGTTGTAGGACCTCGTCTGGGGAAAGAGGAGAGAAGGAGGACATGCATGGTATGTTGGGGTTAGTGTTGGTTGAGTCAGATGCCACTTTATGGGGGAGGGGGGGGGGAGGAGCTGCTGATATCGTCAACCTTCTTCTCGAAGTAGTTGACAAAAACATCAGCAGTGAGGGATGAAGGTTGAGTGGGGGGAGGGGGCTTAAGGAGGGAGGAGAAAGTGGAGAAGAGCTTCCTTGGGTTAGAAGTACAGGATTGGATTTTGGTGTGGTAGAAAGAGGTTTTAGCAGTGGTTAGTGAGAGGGAGAAGGCAGAGAGGAGTGAGTGAAAGTGGGATAGGTCATCAGGTAGCTTTGTCTTGCGCCACTTCCTTTCGGCTGCCCTTAGAGGTGTTCGTTCAGATCTGAGAGTTTCAGATAACCAGAGAGCCGGTGGACATGAGCGAGCTCACACAAAGACAAAGCCCAATAGGAGGAGCTAGCGCCCCTCAACAGAAATTCAATATCATCAACAAAATATATCATTACAGGAAATAATGAAACACTAAATGTACAGAGTGGGAGAAAGTTAGGAGGGGGCGTGGTCACCTGTTTAAAGGAGAAGTGATCATTTCCTCTCCATTGGGCCTGCTGAAAGGTGGACTTTCAGGCCTGTTTTAAAATATGTAAGTGATCTGCATTTTAGAAGGAGAATTTTGCCATATTTGTTTTGAAATATAGGAGCAGTATAATAATCCATAATATTGTCATTGTCTATCGACCTCCCTACGAACATACAGCTGTTTAATTTGATCCTTCCAGTGAGCTCATTTTTCATTCATTCAAGTTTTGTTTATTCTCGAAATTACACTGAGTAATCAAACTCATTGTCAGTGTCGTCGAGTAATACAATATCATATAGAAAAAACAATACATCAGAAGATCAGGAAAACAAAAACAAAAGATATACATGTGAATTACATAGGTTTACAAATAAAAAGATAAGACAAATTTCAAATCGATCTAAAAACAGTTACATATTGTGGGGGTCTGTATGCTCACCAACACTTACTAATTCACACCAGCATTTTCCCATTGAACTCTTATTTTGAAAAGCCACATTTCCAGACTACCGGTACTGAACATAAACTAGTAAGTCAAACGGGTGGGTGATTATGGCCACGATGATTTTAATCCTGTGTTATTGAGAGCACCAGCAGCAACCAGATGCTAACGTAAGTAGCATTATGGCTTGATCGATCGAAAGCTCTATAACAGCGCAATTGCCATTGATCTACGGCAACGGCGTTGAGGGTTTTATTAAATAATGAGCTTTAATTTACGTAGATCTCAGCCAATGGCGTTCTAAGTGTTATGGGTACCAATGTCAGTTTCAATGTCGTTTTGTCATTCCATGTATTAGGGCCACAGAAGCCAAAAGCAAGTTCAGAGCTAACTTTTGGTACCTTGAATTTGGGGAAACTACTTGACCGGGTGCGGGTGTACTTCAGAAAAGATGAGATGTATTTAGGACAATCTCCAGGCATAGCTTTATACAAGAACAGGTGCCAATGCAGTTCTCGTCTCTCTGTCAGGGAGGACCATCCAACCTTGTTGTAGAGGTTTAAATCCACTTGAAAATTGTCCACTAGAAGCATGTGTCTTACTCGTTCACTCACTGTAATATTCCCAAAAACAAATCTCTTCTTGTAGTAAAATGATTCAGTCCAAACAGTGGTAAAAATGTACATCAAAGTTTACTTCTCAAAAAACACAAAAAGAAAGTTCCACAGGTTTACAATTGTGAGATGTGATGACGACGACGGTAAGAAAACTGTGTGCTTCCAAACTCCAAACTGTTCTGCCACTGACAGACTGCATGCCTCTCAGTCACTCTGATCAAAGCAGCTCCCTAATCACCAGTATAAGCTACACCTGATTTCAATGCACACCAGGTACAAAATGTTCTCTCCATGCAAAGATCCTCTTAAAGGCATAGGCAATATACTTGTAGTACATATAATGAAATAAACAATGCATTTAGCAATTCAATCTTCAAACATTTATGTTTTATACATTTTACTGAATACTCATTCTGAATTATGAAATATCAATAAGAAATGTTATCTCAGTGGTTTGGCTTCCACACTTGTTATATAAGATACATTGGTGAGTACTAGGCATGTCCCGATACCGATACTTGTATCGGAATGCCCTCCGATATGCTCTTATTTGGTCATATCGGAATCGGCAAGTACGCACTGCACCAATCCGATACCACATTTTATTTAATCACGTGAGCCATCTCCAGCCGTAGGTGTGAACGGCTTTGCCGACGTGCGAATGGGGGACAATTTAAAACAAAGGCGCCTTGCTGTAGTTTGCGACTAACAGAAATGTGCATGCACAAGGGCTGCCAAGTAGGCTATATTTTGTTGTTTTTCTTTCTCCCCCTCTCTTCGAAGTTAGACTGGACAAATAAGCTCTAAACTGTCTGACTGGGACACGGTGGACTGACGCGCATAGTAACTTGCTCCGTGGGTGGAACGGGTGGAATAGTTTTTTTTTTTTTTAAAGACAAGAGGGGAGCTAAATGCAATAATGTAGCACAGTTGTTAACTTAATTAGCTTAGCATGTAATAATAACCTAGCTCCTTCTAAAGCTATATGGACCAGATCAATAATCATAACCATTATAAAGACCAAAGGAACTGTGGTTGTAACTTGTTGTGAACATTTAGGCTTGTATGAATTGAATGAATAACATCCCATCGTTTTTCAACCAGCTGTCCTCTCCTCCGTGCCTGTATAACTCCATTCCAAAGTAACGTAACATGCTAATGCTATGCTGCTCCGTAGAAAGGTCTTGCGCAACGAAAATAGCAGATCTACAAGCTCACAAGGCGTCCATCAGTGAGGCAGTGTAGACTTGTAACTTTGACAACAGCTGTTGTGAATTTTGGCCAATCAGAACGGCAACAAAACAAATCACACCTGTGTGAAGTGAGGGGCGCTAATATATTAAAGTCTAACTCATGTTGATTAGGTGATGGAATGGTGATTATGATGTAACATGTCTATTTGCTCAGACACTATGACATAAAATTGTCAATGAGAATTAAATATTTTTGTAGGACGGAAATCTACACTAATAGCTGAATATAGGAGGGCATATATAGGGGTGCATTTCATTTTGAAAAAAATGCCTTATGTGCCAAAACATTTTATTTAAATGTATTCAATGTATTATATTGTTAACTTGAATTAAAAATAACTTATTTTGAAGTTTAGAAGTTTTTAAAATGTATTTTTTATTATTTTAATTGATTACTAAACATCGGTCCAAAACATCGCCATCGTATCGGCATCGGTGGTGTAGGTCTCCATTGTCTGGAATTTGAATGTATGCAATGAATTAATTCAAAAGTGCTGAATAAATGTTTTATGGACCCATAAGTGTTTATTATTTAAGTTAGGTTTTGCCATAAACATATCTTTTGCCATAATCAGGTAGATGTAAAATGTAGTGCACTGGATGTTTTGGTTGGTTAAAAAGAAAAATATGCATATTGAGTGTGTGTGTGTGTGTGTGTGTGTGTGTGTGTGTGTGTGTGTGTGTGTGTGTGTGTGTGTGTGTGTGTGTGTGTGTGTGTGTGTGTGTGTGTGTGTGTGCTTGCAAAGTGGAACATCACCAGGGCTAAACTTCACGTGATAACGCAACCAACATGAGTACATGTACATGTACACTTTTTTAAAAAAAAAGCACTGGTATCGGTATTCGGTATCGGCTAACACAGAAATTGTTGGATCGGAATCGGATCGGAAACGAAAAAAGTGTATCGGGACATCCCTAGTGAGTACCATAGCTATCACCCATCTAATCGGAGTGATAAACAGAGTCTAGGGATTTAAGATGCTGCTGCATGTATATAGATTGTCTAACCCATGGTGTGAATGCAATGGTGTCTTAGCAATTAAGTGACCCAAGTTATTTAAACTTAGGTCGTACAGTTTAAAGGACATATTTTGTATTGTCCTATAAGAACTGAGGACAAGAAGGTGGTAACGAAGATTACTTGAATCCTTGAAACTCTTGTGTGGACACAAAGGTGTGTTTTCAGGGAAGATGATGCAGTAAAATTCTTGTCACAATGTTTATATTGGAAAGGTTTTTCTCCAGTGTGGACACGAAGGTGTGTCTTCAGGAGAGATGAGGTTCTGAAACTCTTGTCACAATGTTTACATTGGAAAGGTTTTTCTCCAGTATGGACACGAAGGTGTGTCTTTAGGGCACTTGAATGACTGAAACTCTTGTCACAATGTTTACATTGGAAAGGCTTCTCTCCAGTGTGGACACGAAGGTGTTGCTTTAGGTTACCTGACAGACTGAAACTCTTGTCACAATGTTCACAGTTAAAAGGTTTTTCTCCAGTGTGGACATGAAGGTGGTAACGAAGATTACTTGAATCCTTGAAACTCTTGTGTGGACACAAAGGTGTGTTTTCAGGGAAGATGATGCAGTAAAACTCTTGTCACAATGTTTACATTGGAAAGGTTTTTCTCCAGTGTGGACACGAAGGTGTGTCTTCAGGAGAGATGAGATTCTGAAACTCTTGTCACAATGTTTACAATGGAAAGGTTTTTCTCCAGTGTGGACACGAATGTGTGACTTCAGATTACCTAACTCATACTCGTGTCTGTTCAAGTCACCTGACACACTGAAACTCTTGTCACAATGTTTACATTGGAAAGGCTTCTCTCCAGTGTGGAAACGAAGGTGTTGCTTTAGGTTACCTGACTGGCTGAAACTCTTGTCACAATGTTCACAGTTAAAAGGTTTTTCTCCAGTGTGGACACGCTGGTGTTTCTTCAGGGAACCTGAGTCACTGAAAGTCTTGTCACACCGTTCATCATCATCGTCTTCACTGGTCTCCTCCCAATCATCACTGTCTTCAGTGACTTCAGTGTCAGATTCAAGTTCAACTTCAATCTCAGAGCAGTGGGAAGATATGTGTTCTTCTTCTTCATCATCATAATTTTGTTCTTCACCTTTCACTGCTAGCAATGTCAACGTTGACCCAACAGGTTCCTCTGGTCTTTGAAGTAGTTCCTCCTGTTCCGTTTTAAGCTCCTCCTGTTGATCTTTAATGTGTGGAGGCTCTGGTTCCTCCTGGAGCAGACTGGGGCTCCTCTCCTGTTCAGGAGCAACCTCCTCTTTACACACAACCATGTGCAGGATTTCTAGGAGCAGAAAGATAACATGATGGTCAACACTGGATTCCTAATTTCTTCTTCCATGTTCCATGTACAAAATGAGCTATTACCTATCAAGATAGGATTGACTAAACCGTTACTAACTACAGGTTATTACTGTTCTGAAAGATTTTAGCAAAATACATTGTTTCTTCAGGAACAATATTTTCTTTCACATGAAACTTACTGAGGTGTGGCTGGTCTTCAGCGTCCTGTTTAATAGAAAGGTCTTCAGCTTCCTGTTTAATAGAAACGTCTTCAGCTTCCTGTTTAATAGAAACGTCTTCAGCTTCCTGTTTAACACAGCCGACGCGAATCGCGTATCAATACGTTATCAATTAATCAAACGTCGGGTGCGAATCACGTATCAATACGTTTCAATCACTTTTTTATAGCATACTTTCATTCATCTTTTTACCCACCCGGACAATGAAGAACCATCGCCCTATCATTGCTGCTTAGTCCCGCTCACGTGATCAGAAAAAAAAACCAAAAAAAAAAAAAAACCTCCCCTCCTGAAAACAGGAGGGCGGGCCGCTTTACGTGTATAAACCAGTGTAAAATGGATGCGCCCATGCCGATATAGTCTGTGTGTGAAAAGAATCAAATTTCACCTAACCTCGCCTCACCAGGCTTTCCTCCACCTATTGGCTTTTATACTCGATTCCCCCCTCCCCTCCTGTTTCTCCTGCAGGAGGAGGGCCTTGCGAGATGGGGGCTCATGTCTCGGAAAAAACCATGAACGGAACGCTGTTACGCTGCCTAACACATGATCTGCAGATTCTGCACCAGATCGGCATTGCACAACGTCTGCAACACACATGGACAGATGCATGTTTACTTCTTCATACTGTAGCGACCAAACGATCCCCGAGCCTACAATACTACGAACTAACAAACGAACTACAGTATCGAGAGGGGCCGCCATGACAACAGACAGTCTACCGTTGGTGGATCACGTATCGCCATGCAGAGCCGTCATAATCGGAGATCGCTCAGACGTGTGATTGTAACGCTTTTTTATTCATTATAATTGTAGTGATAAGACCGCAATGAACGCGTCGGGGACGTAATCGATCCGGGTGTAATGTATAACGAACTTTTCCGCGTCCTAAACCGTGCATGCCCAGGCATGTTCCCTATACTAGCTTGAAAAACAAAATCAGCTCATGATGACAACGCGTCTCACCGTTATACTATAGTTCTGAACCGAACGGTGGAATGGGACTTTTTATAGCCGTACGATCAAGACTTTTGCTGCCCAATGTGCCCATGACCCCCCCGCCCCAATGTTACTGCGATCAAAACAATGAAAGCAGTGAATCATCATCATCATCTAAAGGATGCAGAGTTATGAAGGTTTATAGTCAGACATTGACAGGCAGATATAACAATAAACACAATAAATATGCTATACATCCTATACACCGAATGAAAGCCCTGAATGTGTACTTTTACGAGGAAAAGAGTAAACATTGATCCCATGTACAGTCTGTCATAAATTGGTTACTGGGTGGATGCACATTGCGCCCACCAGATATAACTGCAGAGAAGACATGGACCCGAACTCAATATTCACAAAATAAGGCCTATAGCGACATATAAATACTATATACCGTATGAAACAGAAGACTCTCTGCTTTCATAAGAAAAAAATCTACTGTAGTAATAATAAAAATCACACCCATGTGAAGTGAGTGGTGCAACTCTGTCCCATATTCTGTTCTCTGCTTATTCAATACAGCTCGCTATATACGGACTGAGGCAGAAAGTCATGTAAACCTTTTATTTACAGTTTGGTCTGTAAACGTCTACTGTAATAATACAAATCACACCCCTGTGAAGTGAGCGTTGCAACTGTTCTGTACTTATTCACTACAGCTCGCTATATACGGACTGAGGCAGAAAGTCATGTAAACCTTTTATTTACAGTTTGGTCTGTAAACTTCTACTGTAATAATAAAAATCACACCCCTGTGAAGTGAGCGGTGCAACTGTTCTCTACAGTTGCGCGGTGCAACTGTAGAGAACAGTTGCACCGCTCACTTCACAGGGGTGTGATTTTCTCTGCACAAAAAA
>NW_027637575.1:0-21926 GCF_951216825.1 Electrona antarctica
CAGAGTGTCTAGTTTTGAAGATACAGACTCTGCTAAGCAAAAGTGAACAGGGCCAAACTGGGCTTATTTCGCTGTGAAAGTGACATTTAGGCACGGAGTTGGAAAACCTTGTCTGAACCCCTCCATCCTTCCTGTAGCTGCTCAGACTCTGCTTCTCTGCCCCCAGCCAAGCTTATAGGCCTGCAGAGTGTCTAGTTTTGAAGATACAGACTCTGCTAAGCAAAAGTGAACAGGGCCAAACTGGGCTTATTTCGCTGTGAAAGTGACATTTAGGCACGGAGTTGGAAAACCTTGTCTGAACCCCTCCATCCTTCCTGTAGCTGCTCAGACTCTGCTTCTCTGCCCCCAGCCAAGCTTATAGGCCTGCAGAGTGTCTAGTTTTGAAGATACAGACTCTGCTAAGCAAAAGTGAACAGGGCCAAACTGGGCTTATTTCGCTGTGAAAGTGACATTTAGGCACGGAGTTGGAAAACCTTGTCTGAACCCCTCCATCCTTCCTGTAGCTGCTCAGACTCTGCTTCTCTGCCCCCAGCCAAGCTTATAGGCCTGCAGAGTGTCTAGTTTTGAAGATACAGACTCTGCTAAGCAAAAGTGAACAGGGCCAAACTGGGCTTATTTCGCTGTGAAAGTGACATTTAGGCACGGAGTTGGAAAACCTTGTCTGAACCCCTCCATCCTTCCTGTAGCTGCTCAGACTCTGCTTCTCTGCCCCCAGCCAAGCTTATAGGCCTGCAGAGTGTCTAGTTTTGAAGATACAGACTCTGCTAAGCAAAAGTGAACAGGGCCAAACTGGGCTTATTTCGCTGTGAAAGTGACATTTAGGCACGGAGTTGGAAAACCTTGTCTGAACCCCTCCATCCTTCCTGTAGCTGCTCAGACTCTGCTTCTCTGCCCCCAGCCAAGCTTATAGGCCTGCAGAGTGTCTAGTTTTGAAGATACAGACTCTGCTAAGCAAAAGTGAACAGGGCCAAACTGGGCTTATTTCGCTGTGAAAGTGACATTTAGGCACGGAGTTGGAAAACCTTGTCTGAACCCCTCCATCCTTCCTGTAGCTGCTCAGACTCTGCTTCTCTGCCCCCAGCCAAGCTTATAGGCCTGCAGAGTGTCTAGTTTTGAAGATACAGACTCTGCTAAGCAAAAGTGAACAGGGCCAAACTGGGCTTATTTCGCTGTGAAAGTGACATTTAGGCACGGAGTTGGAAAACCTTGTCTGAACCCCCTCCATCCTTCCTGTAGCTGCTCAGACTCTGCTTCTCTGCCCCCAGCCAAGCTTATAGGCCTGCAGAGTGTCTAGTTTTGAAGATACAGACTCTGCTAAGCAAAAGTGAACAGGGCCAAACTGGGCTTATTTCGCTGTGAAAGTGACATCGAAATTTCACAGCGAAATAAGCCCAGTTTGGCCCTGTTCACTTTTGCTTAGCAGAGTCTGTATCTTCAAAACTAGACACTCTGCAGGCCTATAAGCTTGGCTGGGGGCAGAGAAGCAGAGTCTGAGCAGCTACAGGAAGGATGGAGGGGTTCAGACAAGGTTTTCCAACTCCGTGCCTAAATGTCACTTTCACAGCGAAATAAGCCCAGTTTGGCCCTGTTCACTTTTGCTTAGCAGAGTCTGTATCTTCAAAACTAGACACTCTGCAGGCCTATAAGCTTGGCTGGGGGCAGAGAAGCAGAGTCTGAGCAGCTACAGGAAGGATGGAGGGGTTCAGACAAGGTTTTCCAACTCCGTGCCTAAATGTCACTTTCACAGCGAAATAAGCCCAGTTTGGCCCTGTTCACTTTTGCTTAGCAGAGTCTGTATCTTCAAAACTAGACACTCTGCAGGCCTATAAGCTTGGCTGGGGGCAGAGAAGCAGAGTCTGAGCAGCTACAGGAAGGATGGAGGGGTTCAGACAAGGTTTTCCAACTCCGTGCCTAAATGTCACTTTCACAGCGAAATAAGCCCAGTTTGGCCCTGTTCACTTTTGCTTAGCAGAGTCTGTATCTTCAAAACTAGACACTCTGCAGGCCTATAAGCTTGGCTGGGGGCAGAGAAGCAGAGTCTGAGCAGCTACAGGAAGGATGGAGGGGTTCAGACAAGGTTTTCCAACTCCGTGCCTAAATGTCACTTTCACAGCGAAATAAGCCCAGTTTGGCCCTGTTCACTTTTGCTTAGCAGAGTCTGTATCTTCAAAACTAGACACTCTGCAGGCCTATAAGCTTGGCTGGGGGCAGAGAAGCAGAGTCTGAGCAGCTACAGGAAGGATGGAGGGGTTCAGACAAGGTTTTCCAACTCCGTGCCTAAATGTCACTTTCACAGCGAAATAAGCCCAGTTTGGCCCTGTTCACTTTTGCTTAGCAGAGTCTGTATCTTCAAACCTAGACACTCTGCAGGCCTATAAGCTTGGCTGGGGGCAGAGAAGCAGAGTCTGAGCAGCTACAGGAAGGATGGAGGGGTTCAGACAAGGTTTTCCAACTCCGTGCCTAAATGTCACTTTCACAGCGAAATAAGCCCAGTTTGGCCCTGTTCACTTTTGCTTAGCAGAGTCTGTATCTTCAAAACTAGACACTCTGCAGGCCTATAAGCTTGGCTGGGGGCAGAGAAGCAGAGTCTGAGCAGCTACAGGAAGGATGGAGGGGTTCAGACAAGGTTTTCCAACTCCGTGCCTAAATGTCACTTTCACAGCGAAATAAGCCCAGTTTGGCCCTGTTCACTTTTGCTTAGCAGAGTCTGTATCTTCAAAACTAGACACTCTGCAGGCCTATAAGCTTGGCTGGGGGCAGAGAAGCAGAGTCTGAGCAGCTACAGGAAGGATGGAGGGGTTCAGACAAGGTTTTCCAACTCCGTGCCTAAATGTCACTTTCACAGCGAAATAAGCCCAGTTTGGCCCTGTTCACTTTTGCTTAGCAGAGTCTGTATCTTCAAAACTAGACACTCTGCAGGCCTATAAGCTTGGCTGGGGGCAGAGAAGCAGAGTCTGAGCAGCTACAGGAAGGATGGAGGGGTTCAGACAAGGTTTCCAATATCAGCATCAGCCCAATATCAGCATCAGCCCAATATCAGCATCAGCCCAATATCAGCATCAGCCCAATATCAGCATCAGCCCAATATCAGCATCAGCCCAATATCAGCATCAGCCCAATATCAGCATCAGCCCAATATCAGCATCAGCCCAATATCAGCATCAGCCCAATATCAGCATCAGCCCAATATCAGCATCAGCCCAATATCAGCATCAGCCCAATATCAGCATCAGCCCAATATCAGCATCAGCCCAATATCAGCATCAGCCCAATATCAGCATCAGCCCAATATCAGCATCAGCCCAATATCAGCATCAGCCCAATATCAGCATCAGCCCAATATCAGCATCAGCCCAATATCAGCATCAGCCCAATATCAGCATCAGCCCAATATCAGCATCAGCCCAATATCAGCATCAGCCCAATATCAGCATCAGCCCAATATCAGCATCAGCCCAATATCAGCATCAGCCCAATATCAGCATCAGCCCAATATCAGCATCAGCCCAATATCAGCATCAGCCCAATATCAGCATCAGCCCAATATCAGCATCAGCCCAATATCAGCATCAGCCCAATATCAGCATCAGCCCAATATCAGCATCAGCCCAATATCAGCATCAGCCCAATATCAGCATCAGCCCAATATCAGCATCAGCCCAATATCAGCATCAGCCCAATATCAGCATCAGCCCAATATCAGCATCAGCCCAATATCAGCATCAGCCCAATATCAGCATCAGCCCAATATCAGCATCAGCCCAATATCAGCATCAGCCCAATATCAGCATCAGCCCAATATCAGCATCAGCCCTAGACACTCTGCAGGCCTATAAGCTTGGCTGGGGGCAGAGAAGCAGCCCAATATGATATAATATCAGCTGATGCTGATATTGGGCTGATGCTGATATTGGGCTGATGCTGATATTGGGCTGATGCTGATATTGGGCTGATGCTGATATTGGGCTGATGCTGATATTGGGCTGATGCTGATATTGGGCTGATGCTGATATTGGGCTGATGCTGATATTGGGCTGATGCTGATATTGGGCTGATGCTGATATTGGGCTGATGCTGATATTGGGCTGATGCTGATATTGGGCTGATGCTGATATTGGGCTGATGCTGATATTGGGCTGATGCTGATATTGGGCTGATGCTGATATTGAGCTGATGCTGATATTTGGCTGATGCTGATATTGGGCTGATGCTGATATTGGGCTGATGCTGATATTGGGCTGATGCTGATATTGGGCTGATGCTGATATTGGGCTGATGCTGATATTGGGCTGATGCTGATATTGGGCTGATGCTGATATTGGGCTGATGCTGATATTGGGCTGATGCTGATATTGGGCTGATGCTGATATTGGGCTGATGCTGATATTGGGCTGATGCTGATATTGGGCTGATGCTGATATTGGGCTGATGCTGATATTGGGCTGATGCTGATATTGGGCTGATGCTGATATTGGGCTGATGCTGATATTGGGCTGATGCTGATATTGGGCTGATGCTGATATTGGGCTGATGCTGATATTGGGCTGATGCTGATATTGGGCTGATGCTGATATTGGGCTGATGCTGATATTGGGCTGATGCTGATATTGGGCTGATGCTGATATTGGGCTGATGCTGATATTGGGCTGATGCTGATATTGGGCTGATGCTGATATTGGGCTGATGCTGATATTGGGCTGATGCTGATATTGGGCTGATGCTGATATTGGGCTGATGCTGATATTGGGCTGATGCTGATATTGGGCTGATGCTGATATTGGGCTGATGCTGATATTGGGCTGATGCTGATATTGGGCTGATGCTGATATTGGGCTGATGCTGATATTGGGCTGATGCTGATATTGGGCTGATGCTGATATTGGGCTGATGCTGATATTGGGCTGATGCTGATATTGGGCTGATGCTGATATTGGGCTGATGCTGATATTGGGCTGATGCTGATATTGGGCTGATGCTGATATTGGGCTGATGCTGATATTGGGCTGATGCTGATATTGGGCTGATGCTGATATTGGGCTGATGCTGATATTGGGCTGATGCTGATATTGGGCTGATGCTGATATTGGGCTGATGCTGATATTGGGCTGATGCTGATATTGGGCTGATGCTGATATTGGGCTGATGCTGATATTGGGCTGATGCTGATATTGGGCTGATATTGATATTGGGCTGATATAGGCCTGCAGAGTGTCTAGTTTTGAAGATACAGACTCTGCTAAGCAAAAGTGAACAGGGCCAAACTGGGCTTATTTCGCTGTGAAAGTGACATTTAGGCACGGACTTGGAAAACCTTGTCTGAACCCCTCCATCCTTCCTGTAGCTGCTCAGACTCTGCTTCTCTGCCCCCAGCCAAGCTTATAGGCCTGCAGAGTGTCTAGTTTTGAAGATACAGACTCTGCTAAGCAAAAGTGAACAGGGCCAAACTGGGCTTATTTCGCTGTGAAAGTGACATTTAGGCACGGAGTTGGAAAACCTTGTCTGAACCCCTCCATCCTTCCTGTAGCTGCTCAGACTCTGCTTCTCTGCCCCCAGCCAAGCTTATAGGCCTGCAGAGTGTCTAGTTTTGAAGATACAGACTCTGCTAAGCAAAAGTGAACAGGGCCAAACTGGGCTTATTTCGCTGTGAAAGTGACATTTAGGCACGGAGTTGGAAAACCTTGTCTGAACCCCTCCATCCTTCCTGTAGCTGCTCAGACTCTGCTTCTCTGCCCCAGCCAAGCTTATAGGCCTGCAGAGTGTCTAGTTTTGAAGATACAGACTCTGCTAAGCAAAAGTGAACAGGGCCAAACTGGGCTTATTTCGCTGTGAAAGTGACATCGAAATTTCACAGCGAAATAAGCCCAGTTTGGCCCTGTTCACTTTTGCTTAGCAGAGTCTGTATCTTCAAAACTAGACACTCTGCAGGCCTATAAGCTTGGCTGGGGGCAGAGAAGCAGAGTCTGAGCAGCTACAGGAAGGATGGAGGGGTTCAGACAAGGTTTTCCAACTCCGTGCCTAAATGTCACTTTCACAGCGAAATAAGCCCAGTTTGGCCCTGTTCACTTTTGCTTAGCAGAGTCTGTATCTTCAAAACTAGACACTCTGCAGGCCTATAAGCTTGGCTGGGGGCAGAGAAGCAGAGTCTGAGCAGCTACAGGAAGGATGGAGGGGTTCAGACAAGGTTTTCCAACTCCGTGCCTAAATGTCACTTTCACAGCGAAATAAGCCCAGTTTGGCCCTGTTCACTTTTGCTTAGCAGAGTCTGTATCTTCAAAACTAGACACTCTGCAGGCCTATAAGCTTGGCTGGGGGCAGAGAAGCAGAGTCTGAGCAGCTACAGGAAGGATGGAGGGGTTCAGACAAGGTTTTCCAACTCCGTGCCTAAATGTCACTTTCACAGCGAAATAAGCCCAGTTTGGCCCTGTTCACTTTTGCTTAGCAGAGTCTGTATCTTCAAAACTAGACACTCTGCAGGCCTATAAGCTTGGCTGGGGGCAGAGAAGCAGAGTCTGAGCAGCTACAGGAAGGATGGAGGGGTTCAGACAAGGTTTTCCAACTCCGTGCCTAAATGTCACTTTCACAGCGAAATAAGCCCAGTTTGGCCCTGTTCACTTTTGCTTAGCAGAGTCTGTATCTTCAAAACTAGACACTCTGCAGGCCTATAAGCTTGGCTGGGGGCAGAGAAGCAGAGTCTGAGCAGCTACAGGAAGGATGGAGGGGTTCAGACAAGGTTTTCCAACTCCGTGCCTAAATGTCACTTTCACAGCGAAATAAGCCCAGTTTGGCCCTGTTCACTTTTGCTTAGCAGAGTCTGTATCTTCAAACCTAGACACTCTGCAGGCCTATAAGCTTGGCTGGGGGCAGAGAAGCAGAGTCTGAGCAGCTACAGGAAGGATGGAGGGGTTCAGACAAGGTTTTCCAACTCCGTGCCTAAATGTCACTTTCACAGCGAAATAAGCCCAGTTTGGCCCTGTTCACTTTTGCTTAGCAGAGTCTGTATCTTCAAAACTAGACACTCTGCAGGCCTATAAGCTTGGCTGGGGGCAGAGAAGCAGAGTCTGAGCAGCTACAGGAAGGATGGAGGGGTTCAGACAAGGTTTTCCAACTCCGTGCCTAAATGTCACTTTCACAGCGAAATAAGCCCAGTTTGGCCCTGTTCACTTTTGCTTAGCAGAGTCTGTATCTTCAAAACTAGACACTCTGCAGGCCTATAAGCTTGGCTGGGGGCAGAGAAGCAGAGTCTGAGCAGCTACAGGAAGGATGGAGGGGTTCAGACAAGGTTTTCCAACTCCGTGCCTAAATGTCACTTTCACAGCGAAATAAGCCCAGTTTGGCCCTGTTCACTTTTGCTTAGCAGAGTCTGTATCTTCAAAACTAGACACTCTGCAGGCCTATAAGCTTGGCTGGGGGCAGAGAAGCAGAGTCTGAGCAGCTACAGGAAGGATGGAGGGGTTCAGACAAGGTTTTCCAACTCCGTGCCTAAATGTCACTTTCACAGCGAAATAAGCCCAGTTTGGCCCTGTTCACTTTTGCTTAGCAGAGTCTGTATCTTCAAAACTAGACACTCTGCAGGCCTATAAGCTTGGCTGGGGGCAGAGAAGCAGAGTCTGAGCAGCTACAGGAAGGATGGAGGGGTTCAGACAAGGTTTCCAATATCAGCATCAGCCCAATATCAGCATCAGCCCAATATCAGCATCAGCCCAATATCAGCATCAGCCCAATATCAGCATCAGCCCAATATCAGCATCAGCCCAATATCAGCATCAGCCCAATATCAGCATCAGCCCAATATCAGCATTAGCCCAATATCAGCATCAGCCCAATATCAGCATCAGCCCAATATCAGCATCAGCCCAATATCAGCATCAGCCCAATATCAGCATCAGCCCAATATCAGCATCAGCCCAATATCAGCATCAGCCCAATATCAGCATCAGCCCAATATCAGCATCAGCCCAATATCAGCATCAGCCCAATATCAGCATCAGCCCAATATCAGCATCAGCCCAATATCAGCATCAGCCCAATATCAGCATCAGCCCAATATCAGCATCAGCCCAATATCAGCATCAGCCCAATATCAGCATCAGCCCAATATCAGCATCAGCCCAATATCAGCATCAGCCCAATATCAGCATCAGCCCAATATCAGCATCAGCCCAATATCAGCATCAGCCCAATATCAGCATCAGCCCAATATCAGCATCAGCCCAATATCAGCATCAGCCCAATATCAGCATCAGCCCAATATCAGCATCAGCCCAATATCAGCATCAGCCCAATATCAGCATCAGCCCAATATCAGCATCAGCCCAATATCAGCATCAGCCCAATATCAGCATCAGCCCAATATCAGCATCAGCCCAATATCAGCATCAGCCCAATATCAGCATCAGCCCAATATCAGCATCAGCCCAATATCAGCATCAGCCCAATATCAGCATCAGCCCTAGACACTCTGCAGGCCTATAAGCTTGGCTGGGGGCAGAGAAGCAGCCCAATATGATATAATATCAGCTGATGCTGATATTGGGCTGATGCTGATATTGGGCTGATGCTGATATTGGGCTGATGCTGATATTGGGCTGATGCTGATATTGGGCTGATGCTGATATTGGGCTGATGCTGATATTGGGCTGATGCTGATATTGGGCTGATGCTGATATTGGGCTGATGCTGATATTGGGCTGATGCTGATATTGGGCTGATGCTGATATTGGGCTGATGCTGATATTGGGCTGATGCTGATATTGGGCTGATGCTGATATTGGGCTGATGCTGATATTGGGCTGATGCTGATATTGGGCTGATGCTGATATTGAGCTGATGCTGATATTTGGCTGATGCTGATATTGGGCTGATGCTGATATTGGGCTGATGCTGATATTGGGCTGATGCTGATATTGGGCTGATGCTGATATTGGGCTGATGCTGATATTGGGCTGATGCTGATATTGGGCTGATGCTGATATTGGGCTGATGCTGATATTGGGCTGATGCTGATATTGGGCTGATGCTGATATTGGGCTGATGCTGATATTGGGCTGATGCTGATATTGGGCTGATGCTGATATTGGGCTGATGCTGATATTGGGCTGATGCTGATATTGGGCTGATGCTGATATTGGGCTGATGCTGATATTGGGCTGATGCTGATATTGGGCTGATGCTGATATTGGGCTGATGCTGATATTGGGCTGATGCTGATATTGGGCTGATGCTGATATTGGGCTGATGCTGATATTGGGCTGATGCTGATATTGGGCTGATGCTGATATTGGGCTGATGCTGATATTGGGCTGATGCTGATATTGGGCTGATGCTGATATTGGGCTGATGCTGATATTGGGCTGATGCTGATATTGGGCTGATGCTGATATTGGGCTGATGCTGATATTGGGCTGATGCTGATATTGGGCTGATGCTGATATTGGGCTGATGCTGATATTGGGCTGATGCTGATATTGGGCTGATGCTGATATTGGGCTGATGCTGATATTGGGCTGATGCTGATATTGGGCTGATGCTGATATTGGGCTGATGCTGATATTGGGCTGATGCTGATATTGGGCTGATGCTGATATTGGGCTGATGCTGATATTGGGCTGATATTGATATTGGGCTGATATAGGCCTGCAGAGTGTCTAGTTTTGAAGATACAGACTCTGCTAAGCAAAAGTGAACAGGGCCAAACTGGGCTTATTTCGCTGTGAAAGTGACATTTAGGCACGGACTTGGAAAACCTTGTCTGAACCCCTCCATCCTTCCTGTAGCTGCTCAGACTCTGCTTCTCTGCCCCCAGCCAAGCTTATAGGCCTGCAGAGTGTCTAGTTTTGAAGATACAGACTCTGCTAAGCAAAAGTGAACAGGGCCAAACTGGGCTTATTTCGCTGTGAAAGTGACATTTAGGCACGGAGTTGGAAAACCTTGTCTGAACCCCTCCATCCTTCCTGTAGCTGCTCAGACTCTGCTTCTCTGCCCCCAGCCAAGCTTATAGGCCTGCAGAGTGTCTAGTTTTGAAGATACAGACTCTGCTAAGCAAAAGTGAACAGGGCCAAACTGGGCTTATTTCGCTGTGAAAGTGACATTTAGGCACGGAGTTGGAAAACCTTGTCTGAACCCCTCCATCCTTCCTGTAGCTGCTCAGACTCTGCTTCTCTGCCCCCAGCCAAGCTTATAGGCCTGCAGAGTGTCTAGTTTTGAAGATACAGACTCTGCTAAGCAAAAGTGAACAGGGCCAAACTGGGCTTATTTCGCTGTGAAAGTGACATTTAGGCACGGAGTTGGAAAACCTTGTCTGAACCCCTCCATCCTTCCTGTAGCTGCTCAGACTCTGCTTCTCTGCCCCCAGCCAAGCTTATAGGCCTGCAGAGTGTCTAGTTTTGAAGATACAGACTCTGCTAAGCAAAAGTGAACAGGGCCAAACTGGGCTTATTTCGCTGTGAAAGTGACATTTAGGCACGGAGTTGGAAAACCTTGTCTGAACCCCTCCATCCTTCCTGTAGCTGCTCAGACTCTGCTTCTCTGCCCCCAGCCAAGCTTATAGGCCTGCAGAGTGTCTAGTTTTGAAGATACAGACTCTGCTAAGCAAAAGTGAACAGGGCCAAACTGGGCTTATTTCGCTGTGAAAGTGACATTTAGGCACGGAGTTGGAAAACCTTGTCTGAACCCCTCCATCCTTCCTGTAGCTGCTCAGACTCTGCTTCTCTGCCCCCAGCCAAGCTTATAGGCCTGCAGAGTGTCTAGTTTTGAAGATACAGACTCTGCTAAGCAAAAGTGAACAGGGCCAAACTGGGCTTATTTCGCTGTGAAAGTGACATTTAGGCACGGAGTTGGAAAACCTTGTCTGAACCCCTCCATCCTTCCTGTAGCTGCTCAGACTCTGCTTCTCTGCCCCCAGCCAAGCTTATAGGCCTGCAGAGTGTCTAGTTTTGAAGATACAGACTCTGCTAAGCAAAAGTGAACAGGGCCAAACTGGGCTTATTTCGCTGTGAAAGTGACATTTAGGCACGGAGTTGGAAAACCTTGTCTGAACCCCTCCATCCTTCCTGTAGCTGCTCAGACTCTGCTTCTCTGCCCCCAGCCAAGCTTATAGGCCTGCAGAGTGTCTAGTTTTGAAGATACAGACTCTGCTAAGCAAAAGTGAACAGGGCCAAACTGGGCTTATTTCGCTGTGAAAGTGACATTTAGGCACGGAGTTGGAAAACCTTGTCTGAACCCCTCCATCCTTCCTGTAGCTGCTCAGACTCTGCTTCTCTGCCCCCAGCCAAGCTTATAGGCCTGCAGAGTGTCTAGTTTTGAAGATACAGACTCTGCTAAGCAAAAGTGAACAGGGCCAAACTGGGCTTATTTCGCTGTGAAAGTGACATTTAGGCACGGAGTTGGAAAACCTTGTCTGAACCCCTCCATCC
The DNA here is from genome assembly GCF_951216825.1 of Electrona antarctica. NCBI lineage: Eukaryota > Metazoa > Chordata > Actinopteri > Myctophiformes > Myctophidae > Electrona > Electrona antarctica. Next base: position 11,412 of record NW_027637575.1, read on the forward strand.
TTCCTGTAGCTGCTCAGACTCTGCTTCTCTGCCCCCAGCCAAGCTTATAGGCCTGCAGAGTGTCTAGTTTTGAAGATACAGACTCTGCTAAGCAAAAGTGAACAGGGCCAAACTGGGCTTATTTCGCTGTGAAAGTGACATTTAGGCACGGAGTTGGAAAACCTTGTCTGAACCCCTCCATCCTTCCTGTAGCTGCTCAGACTCTGCTTCTCTGCCCCCAGCCAAGCTTATAGGCCTGCAGAGTGTCTAGTTTTGAAGATACAGACTCTGCTAAGCAAAAGTGAACAGGGCCAAACTGGGCTTATTTCGCTGTGAAAGTGACATTTAGGCACGGAGTTGGAAAACCTTGTCTGAACCCCTCCATCCTTCCTGTAGCTGCTCAGACTCTGCTTCTCTGCCCCCAGCCAAGCTTATAGGCCTGCAGAGTGTCTAGTTTTGAAGATACAGACTCTGCTAAGCAAAAGTGAACAGGGCCAAACTGGGCTTATTTCGCTGTGAAAGTGACATTTAGGCACGGAGTTGGAAAACCTTGTCTGAACCCCTCCATCCTTCCTGTAGCTGCTCAGACTCTGCTTCTCTGCCCCCAGCCAAGCTTATAGGCCTGCAGAGTGTCTAGTTTTGAAGATACAGACTCTGCTAAGCAAAAGTGAACAGGGCCAAACTGGGCTTATTTCGCTGTGAAAGTGACATTTAGGCACGGAGTTGGAAAACCTTGTCTGAACCCCTCCATCCTTCCTGTAGCTGCTCAGACTCTGCTTCTCTGCCCCCAGCCAAGCTTATAGGCCTGCAGAGTGTCTAGTTTTGAAGATACAGACTCTGCTAAGCAAAAGTGAACAGGGCCAAACTGGGCTTATTTCGCTGTGAAAGTGACATTTAGGCACGGAGTTGGAAAACCTTGTCTGAACCCCTCCATCCTTCCTGTAGCTGCTCAGACTCTGCTTCTCTGCCCCCAGCCAAGCTTATAGGCCTGCAGAGTGTCTAGTTTTGAAGATACAGACTCTGCTAAGCAAAAGTGAACAGGGCCAAACTGGGCTTATTTCGCTGTGAAAGTGACATCGAAATTTCACAGCGAAATAAGCCCAGTTTGGCCCTGTTCACTTTTGCTTAGCAGAGTCTGTATCTTCAAAACTAGACACTCTGCAGGCCTATAAGCTTGGCTGGGGGCAGAGAAGCAGAGTCTGAGCAGCTACAGGAAGGATGGAGGGGTTCAGACAAGGTTTTCCAACTCCGTGCCTAAATGTCACTTTCACAGCGAAATAAGCCCAGTTTGGCCCTGTTCACTTTTGCTTAGCAGAGTCTGTATCTTCAAAACTAGACACTCTGCAGGCCTATAAGCTTGGCTGGGGGCAGAGAAGCAGAGTCTGAGCAGCTACAGGAAGGATGGAGGGGTTCAGACAAGGTTTTCCAACTCCGTGCCTAAATGTCACTTTCACAGCGAAATAAGCCCAGTTTGGCCCTGTTCACTTTTGCTTAGCAGAGTCTGTATCTTCAAAACTAGACACTCTGCAGGCCTATAAGCTTGGCTGGGGGCAGAGAAGCAGAGTCTGAGCAGCTACAGGAAGGATGGAGGGGTTCAGACAAGGTTTTCCAACTCCGTGCCTAAATGTCACTTTCACAGCGAAATAAGCCCAGTTTGGCCCTGTTCACTTTTGCTTAGCAGAGTCTGTATCTTCAAAACTAGACACTCTGCAGGCCTATAAGCTTGGCTGGGGGCAGAGAAGCAGAGTCTGAGCAGCTACAGGAAGGATGGAGGGGTTCAGACAAGGTTTTCCAACTCCGTGCCTAAATGTCACTTTCACAGCGAAATAAGCCCAGTTTGGCCCTGTTCACTTTTGCTTAGCAGAGTCTGTATCTTCAAAACTAGACACTCTGCAGGCCTATAAGCTTGGCTGGGGGCAGAGAAGCAGAGTCTGAGCAGCTACAGGAAGGATGGAGGGGTTCAGACAAGGTTTTCCAACTCCGTGCCTAAATGTCACTTTCACAGCGAAATAAGCCCAGTTTGGCCCTGTTCACTTTTGCTTAGCAGAGTCTGTATCTTCAAAACTAGACACTCTGCAGGCCTATAAGCTTGGCTGGGGGCAGAGAAGCAGAGTCTGAGCAGCTACAGGAAGGATGGAGGGGTTCAGACAAGGTTTTCCAACTCCGTGCCTAAATGTCACTTTCACAGCGAAATAAGCCCAGTTTGGCCCTGTTCACTTTTGCTTAGCAGAGTCTGTATCTTCAAAACTAGACACTCTGCAGGCCTATAAGCTTGGCTGGGGGCAGAGAAGCAGAGTCTGAGCAGCTACAGGAAGGATGGAGGGGTTCAGACAAGGTTTTCCAACTCCGTGCCTAAATGTCACTTTCACAGCGAAATAAGCCCAGTTTGGCCCTGTTCACTTTTGCTTAGCAGAGTCTGTATCTTCAAAACTAGACACTCTGCAGGCCTATAAGCTTGGCTGGGGGCAGAGAAGCAGAGTCTGAGCAGCTACAGGAAGGATGGAGGGGTTCAGACAAGGTTTTCCAACTCCGTGCCTAAATGTCACTTTCACAGCGAAATAAGCCCAGTTTGGCCCTGTTCACTTTTGCTTAGCAGAGTCTGTATCTTCAAAACTAGACACTCTGCAGGCCTATAAGCTTGGCTGGGGGCAGAGAAGCAGAGTCTGAGCAGCTACAGGAAGGATGGAGGGGTTCAGACAAGGTTTTCCAACTCCGTGCCTAAATGTCACTTTCACAGCGAAATAAGCCCAGTTTGGCCCTGTTCACTTTTGCTTAGCAGAGTCTGTATCTTCAAAACTAGACACTCTGCAGGCCTATAAGCTTGGCTGGGGGCAGAGAAGCAGAGTCTGAGCAGCTACAGGAAGGATGGAGGGGTTCAGACAAGGTTTTCCAACTCCGTGCCTAAATGTCACTTTCACAGCGAAATAAGCCCAGTTTGGCCCTGTTCACTTTTGCTTAGCAGAGTCTGTATCTTCAAAACTAGACACTCTGCAGGCCTATAAGCTTGGCTGGGGGCAGAGAAGCAGAGTCTGAGCAGCTACAGGAAGGATGGAGGGGTTCAGACAAGGTTTTCCAACTCCGTGCCTAAATGTCACTTTCACAGCGAAATAAGCCCAGTTTGGCCCTGTTCACTTTTGCTTAGCAGAGTCTGTATCTTCAAAACTAGACACTCTGCAGGCCTATAAGCTTGGCTGGGGGCAGAGAAGCAGAGTCTGAGCAGCTACAGGAAGGATGGAGGGGTTCAGACAAGGTTTTCCAACTCCGTGCCTAAATGTCACTTTCACAGCGAAATAAGCCCAGTTTGGCCCTGTTCACTTTTGCTTAGCAGAGTCTGTATCTTCAAAACTAGACACTCTGCAGGCCTATAAGCTTGGCTGGGGGCAGAGAAGCAGAGTCTGAGCAGCTACAGGAAGGATGGAGGGGTTCAGACAAGGTTTTCCAACTCCGTGCCTAAATGTCACTTTCACAGCGAAATAAGCCCAGTTTGGCCCTGTTCACTTTTGCTTAGCAGAGTCTGTATCTTCAAAACTAGACACTCTGCAGGCCTATAAGCTTGGCTGGGGGCAGAGAAGCAGAGTCTGAGCAGCTACAGGAAGGATGGAGGGGTTCAGACAAGGTTTTCCAACTCCGTGCCTAAATGTCACTTTCACAGCGAAATAAGCCCAGTTTGGCCCTGTTCACTTTTGCTTAGCAGAGTCTGTATCTTCAAAACTAGACACTCTGCAGGCCTATAAGCTTGGCTGGGGGCAGAGAAGCAGAGTCTGAGCAGCTACAGGAAGGATGGAGGGGTTCAGACAAGGTTTTCCAACTCCGTGCCTAAATGTCACTTTCACAGCGAAATAAGCCCAGTTTGGCCCTGTTCACTTTTGCTTAGCAGAGTCTGTATCTTCAAAACTAGACACTCTGCAGGCCTATAAGCTTGGCTGGGGGCAGAGAAGCAGAGTCTGAGCAGCTACAGGAAGGATGGAGGGGTTCAGACAAGGTTTTCCAACTCCGTGCCTAAATGTCACTTTCACAGCGAAATAAGCCCAGTTTGGCCCTGTTCACTTTTGCTTAGCAGAGTCTGTATCTTCAAAACTAGACACTCTGCAGGCCTATAAGCTTGGCTGGGGGCAGAGAAGCAGAGTCTGAGCAGCTACAGGAAGGATGGAGGGGTTCAGACAAGGTTTTCCAACTCCGTGCCTAAATGTCACTTTCACAGCGAAATAAGCCCAGTTTGGCCCTGTTCACTTTTGCTTAGCAGAGTCTGTATCTTCAAAACTAGACACTCTGCAGGCCTATAAGCTTGGCTGGGGGCAGAGAAGCAGAGTCTGAGCAGCTACAGGAAGGATGGAGGGGTTCAGACAAGGTTTTCCAACTCCGTGCCTAAATGTCACTTTCACAGCGAAATAAGCCCAGTTTGGCCCTGTTCACTTTTGCTTAGCAGAGTCTGTATCTTCAAAACTAGACACTCTGCAGGCCTATAAGCTTGGCTGGGGGCAGAGAAGCAGAGTCTGAGCAGCTACAGGAAGGATGGAGGGGTTCAGACAAGGTTTTCCAACTCCGTGCCTAAATGTCACTTTCACAGCGAAATAAGCCCAGTTTGGCCCTGTTCACTTTTGCTTAGCAGAGTCTGTATCTTCAAAACTAGACACTCTGCAGGCCTATAAGCTTGGCTGGGGGCAGAGAAGCAGAGTCTGAGCAGCTACAGGAAGGATGGAGGGGTTCAGACAAGGTTTTCCAACTCCGTGCCTAAATGTCACTTTCACAGCGAAATAAGCCCAGTTTGGCCCTGTTCACTTTTGCTTAGCAGAGTCTGTATCTTCAAAACTAGACACTCTGCAGGCCTATAAGCTTGGCTGGGGGCAGAGAAGCAGAGTCTGAGCAGCTACAGGAAGGATGGAGGGGTTCAGACAAGGTTTTCCAACTCCGTGCCTAAATGTCACTTTCACAGCGAAATAAGCCCAGTTTGGCCCTGTTCACTTTTGCTTAGCAGAGTCTGTATCTTCAAAACTAGACACTCTGCAGGCCTATAAGCTTGGCTGGGGGCAGAGAAGCAGAGTCTGAGCAGCTACAGGAAGGATGGAGGGGTTCAGACTAGGTTTTCCAACTCCGTGCCTAAATGTCACTTTCACAGCGAAATAAGCCCAGTTTGGCCCTGTTCACTTTTGCTTAGCAGAGTCTGTATCTTCAAAACTAGACACTCTGCAGGCCTATAAGCTTGGCTGGGGGCAGAGAAGCAGAGTCTGAGCAGCTACAGGAAGGATGGAGGGGTTCAGACAAGGTTTTCCAACTCCGTGCCTAAATGTCACTTTCACAGCGAAATAAGCCCAGTTTGGCCCTGTTCACTTTTGCTTAGCAGAGTCTGTATCTTCAAAACTAGACACTCTGCAGGCCTATAAGCTTGGCTGGGGGCAGAGAAGCAGAGTCTGAGCAGCTACAGGAAGGATGGAGGGGTTCAGACAAGGTTTTCCAACTCCGTGCCTAAATGTCACTTTCACAGCGAAATAAGCCCAGTTTGGCCCTGTTCACTTTTGCTTAGCAGAGTCTGTATCTTCAAAACTAGACACTCTGCAGGCCTATAAGCTTGGCTGGGGGCAGAGAAGCAGAGTCTGAGCAGCTACAGGAAGGATGGAGGGGTTCAGACAAGGTTTTCCAACTCCGTGCCTAAATGTCACTTTCACAGCGAAATAAGCCCAGTTTGGCCCTGTTCACTTTTGCTTAGCAGAGTCTGTATCTTCAAAACTAGACACTCTGCAGGCCTATAAGCTTGGCTGGGGGCAGAGAAGCAGAGTCTGAGCAGCTACAGGAAGGATGGAGGGGTTCAGACAAGGTTTTCCAACTCCGTGCCTAAATGTCACTTTCACAGCGAAATAAGCCCAGTTTGGCCCTGTTCACTTTTGCTTAGCAGAGTCTGTATCTTCAAAACTAGACACTCTGCAGGCCTATAAGCTTGGCTGGGGGCAGAGAAGCAGAGTCTGAGCAGCTACAGGAAGGATGGAGGGGTTCAGACAAGGTTTTCCAACTCCGTGCCTAAATGTCACTTTCACAGCGAAATAAGCCCAGTTTGGCCCTGTTCACTTTTGCTTAGCAGAGTCTGTATCTTCAAAACTAGACACTCTGCAGGCCTATAAGCTTGGCTGGGGGCAGAGAAGCAGAGTCTGAGCAGCTACAGGAAGGATGGAGGGGTTCAGACAAGGTTTCCAATATCAGCATCAGCCCAATATCAGCATCAGCCCAATATCAGCATCAGCCCAATATCAGCATCAGCCCAATATCAGCATCAGCCCAATATCAGCATCAGCCCAATATCAGCATCAGCCCAATATCAGCATCAGCCCAATATCAGCATCAGCCCAATATCAGCATCAGCCCAATATCAGCATCAGCCCAATATCAGCATCAGCCCAATATCAGCATCAGCCCAATATCAGCATCAGCCCAATATCAGCATCAGCCCAATATCAGCATCAGCCCAATATCAGCATCAGCCCAATATCAGCATCAGCCCAATATCAGCATCAGCCCAATATCAGCATCAGCCCAATATCAGCATCAGCCCAATATCAGCATCAGCCCAATATCAGCATCAGCCCAATATCAGCATCAGCCCAATATCAGCATCAGCCCAATATCAGCATCAGCCCAATATCAGCATCAGCCCAATATCAGCATCAGCCCAATATCAGCATCAGCCCAATATCAGCAGCATCAGCCCAATATCAGCATCAGCCCAATATCAGCATCAGCCCAATATCAGCATCAGCCCAATATCAGCATCAGCCCAATATCAGCATCAGCCCAATATCAGCATCAGCCCAATATCAGCATCAGCCCAATATCAGCATCAGCCCAATATCAGCATCAGCCCAATATCAGCATCAGCCCAATATCAGCATCAGCCCAATATCAGCATCAGCCCAATATCAGCATCAGCCCAATATCAGCATCAGCCCAATATCAGCATCAGCCCAATATCAGCATCAGCCCAATATCAGCATCAGCCCAATATCAGCATCAGCCCAATATCAGCATCAGCCCAATATCAGCATCAGCCCAATATCAGCATCAGCCCAATATCAGCATCAGCCCAATATCAGCATCAGCCCAATATCAGCATCAGCCCTAGACACTCTGCAGGCCTATAAGCTTGGCTGGGGCAGAGAAGCAGCCCAATATATAGCTGATGCTGATATTGGGCTGATGCTGATATTGGGCTGATGCTGATATTGGGCTGATGCTGATATTGGGCTGATGCTGATATTGGGCTGATGCTGATATTGGGCTGATGCTGATATTGGGCTGATGCTGATATTGGGCTGATGCTGATATTGGGCTGATGCTGATATTGGGCTGATGCTGATATTGGGCTGATGCTGATATTGGGCTGATGCTGATATTGGGCTGATGCTGATATTGGGCTGATGCTGATATTGGGCTGATGCTGATATTGGGCTGATGCTGATATTGGGCTGATGCTGATATTGGGCTGATGCTGATATTGGGCTGATGCTGATATTGGGCTGATGCTGATATTGGGCTGATGCTGATATTGGGCTGATGCTGATATTGGGCTGATGCTGATATTGGGCTGATGCTGATATTGGGCTGATGCTGATATTGGGCTGATGCTGATATTGGGCTGATGCTGATATTGGGCTGATGCTGATATTGGGCTGATGCTGATATTGGGCTGATGCTGATATTGGGCTGATGCTGATATTGGGCTGATGCTGATATTGGGCTGATGCTGATATTGGGCTGATGCTGATATTGGGCTGATGCTGATATTGGGCTGATGCTGATATTGGGCTGATGCTGATATTGGGCTGATGCTGATATTGGGCTGATGCTGATATTGGGCTGATGCTGATATTGGGCTGATGCTGATATTGGGCTGATGCTGATATTGGGCTGATGCTGATATTGGGCTGATGCTGATATTGGGCTGATGCTGATATTGGGCTGATGCTGATATTGGGCTGATGCTGATATTGGGCTGATGCTGATATTGGGCTGATGCTGATATTGGGCTGATGCTGATATTGGGCTGATGCTGATATTGGGCTGATGCTGATATTGGGCTGATGCTGATATTGGGCTGATGCTGATATTGGGCTGATGCTGATATTGGGCTGATGCTGATATTGGGCTGATGCTGATATTGGGCTGATGCTGATATTGGGCTGATGCTGATATTGGGCTGATGCTGATATTGGGCTGATGCTGATATTGGGCTGATGCTGATATTGGGCTGATGCTGATATTGGGCTGATGCTGATATTGGGCTGATGCTGATATTGGGCTGATGCTGATATTGGGCTGATGCTGATATTGGGCTGATGCTGATATTGGGCTGATGCTGATATTGGGCTGATGCTGATATTGGGCTGATGCTGATATTGGGCTGATGCTGATATTGGGCTGATGCTGATATTGGGCTGATGCTGATATTGGGCTGATGCTGATATTGGGCTGATGCTGATATTGGGCTGATGCTGATATTGGGCTGATGCTGATATTGGGCTGATGCTGATATTGGGCTGATGCTGATATTGGGCTGATGCTGATATTGGGCTGATGCTGATATTGGGCTGATGCTGATATTGGGCTGATGCTGATATTGGGCTGATGCTGATATTGGGCTGATGCTGATATTGGGCTGATATTGATATTGGGCTGATATAGGCCTGCAGAGTGTCTAGTTTTGAAGATACAGACTCTGCTAAGCAAAAGTGAACAGGGCCAAACTGGGCTTATTTCGCTGTGAAAGTGACATTTAGGCACGGACTTGGAAAACCTTGTCTGAACCCCTCCATCCTTCCTGTAGCTGCTCAGACTCTGCTTCTCTGCCCCCAGCCAAGCTTATAGGCCTGCAGAGTGTCTAGTTTTGAAGATACAGACTCTGCTAAGCAAAAGTGAACAGGGCCAAACTGGGCTTATTTCGCTGTGAAAGTGACATTTAGGCACGGAGTTGGAAAACCTTGTCTGAACCCCTCCATCCTTCCTGTAGCTGCTCAGACTCTGCTTCTCTGCCCCCAGCCAAGCTTATAGGCCTGCAGAGTGTCTAGTTTTGAAGATACAGACTCTGCTAAGCAAAAGTGAACAGGGCCAAACTGGGCTTATTTCGCTGTGAAAGTGACATTTAGGCACGGAGTTGGAAAACCTTGTCTGAACCCCTCCATCCTTCCTGTAGCTGCTCAGACTCTGCTTCTCTGCCCCCAGCCAAGCTTATAGGCCTGCAGAGTGTCTAGTTTTGAAGATACAGACTCTGCTAAGCAAAAGTGAACAGGGCCAAACTGGGCTTATTTCGCTGTGAAAGTGACATTTAGGCACGGAGTTGGAAAACCTTGTCTGAACCCCTCCATCCTTCCTGTAGCTGCTCAGACTCTGCTTCTCTGCCCCCAGCCAAGCTTATAGGCCTGCAGAGTGTCTAGTTTTGAAGATACAGACTCTGCTAAGCAAAAGTGAACAGGGCCAAACTGGGCTTATTTCGCTGTGAAAGTGACATTTAGGCACGGAGTTGGAAAACCTTGTCTGAACCCCTCCATCCTTCCTGTAGCTGCTCAGACTCTGCTTCTCTGCCCCCAGCCAAGCTTATAGGCCTGCAGAGTGTCTAGTTTTGAAGATACAGACTCTGCTAAGCAAAAGTGAACAGGGCCAAACTGGGCTTATTTCGCTGTGAAAGTGACATTTAGGCACGGAGTTGGAAAACCTTGTCTGAACCCCTCCATCCTTCCTGTAGCTGCTCAGACTCTGCTTCTCTGCCCCCAGCCAAGCTTATAGGCCTGCAGAGTGTCTAGTTTTGAAGATACAGACTCTGCTAAGCAAAAGTGAACAGGGCCAAACTGGGCTTATTTCGCTGTGAAAGTGACATTTAGGCACGGAGTTGGAAAACCTTGTCTGAACCCCTCCATCCTTCCTGTAGCTGCTCAGACTCTGCTTCTCTGCCCCCAGCCAAGCTTATAGGCCTGCAGAGTGTCTAGTTTTGAAGATACAGACTCTGCTAAGCAAAAGTGAACAGGGCCAAACTGGGCTTATTTCGCTGTGAAAGTGACATTTAGGCACGGAGTTGGAAAACCTTGTCTGAACCCCTCCATCCTTCCTGTAGCTGCTCAGACTCTGCTTCTCTGCCCCCAGCCAAGCTTATAGGCCTGCAGAGTGTCTAGTTTTGAAGATACAGACTCTGCTAAGCAAAAGTGAACAGGGCCAAACTGGGCTTATTTCGCTGTGAAAGTGACATTTAGGCACGGAGTTGGAAAACCTTGTCTGAACCCCTCCATCCTTCCTGTAGCTGCTCAGACTCTGCTTCTCTGCCCCCAGCCAAGCTTATAGGCCTGCAGAGTGTCTAGTTTTGAAGATACAGACTCTGCTAAGCAAAAGTGAACAGGGCCAAACTGGGCTTATTTCGCTGTGAAAGTGACATTTAGGCACGGAGTTGGAAAACCTTGTCTGAACCCCTCCATCCTTCCTGTAGCTGCTCAGACTCTGCTTCTCTGCCCCCAGCCAAGCTTATAGGCCTGCAGAGTGTCTAGTTTTGAAGATACAGACTCTGCT